>NC_055998.1:128409803-128715226 GCF_018446385.1 Zingiber officinale
AGGCAATTTAAGGCAATCCGGGCCTTAAATTTAAAAGTGCTACTCTTGAGGAAAAATGGAATATGCCAACATTTGAGGACATGTTTATTTTAATTGGCATAAATTAATCAAGGGAATAAGAAATGCAAACTTAGGCTTTGGTTTTTTCTTGAAGCACTTTAGGGCAATCTAGGGTTTAAGTTTTAGGATTAGCTAAGATTAATGATACTTAGATAGGTAATTTAGGTATATTTTATTTATGCTAAACCATGCCATGATTGTTTGCTCATAATATGCCATGACATCATATTTTATCTTATTTGGATTTTGCATTCATGACTTATCATGAAAAAAAAATACAAAAATACCATGTCATGCCATACATACATCATGTAGTTATAGAAATCTTTCTTTTGAAAGCTATTTTATTTTGATGTATGCCATAACATAATCATGCATTAAGTTTAATTCCTTGTAATTAAGGACGAATGGCATTTAACAACACTTATTAACAAGTGACATTCTAGGTGGATGTCTAATATCTCTAAAATGCCTAGATAGATATGCATGATCCCTAGATTAGGGCAAAACCAAAATCTACATCTCACAAAGACTATAAGGTGACTTATATGTGTTTTAGTGCACATTAGATACAAGTGAGATGTTAGGATGATGAACAAAACTCAAGATGTTGATTTAGTGCATTCTTTTGAGTTTTAGGTTCATCAAAACACATAGTTATGTGTTTTCCCATCATTGGGAAAGCTAATGTACAAGTCATGTGCATTATGCCCAAGGAACATGATGGGATATTGGTTTTGAAAATGTTTTTAAAATGTTTTTGGAAAACCTTGGTGAAGGCTATCTTTTGATAGTAATCACCATTGAATAGTTAGACACAAACTTGAAGAAAAACACTAAAGTTTTTGCAAGTTTTCAAGTTTGTGTCAATCTTTGAAAATATGATGTATTTTCATAGAAAGCTATTTTTCCATGATTAAGTATGCCCTAAATAATGTCTACACGAAATTTCATAATTTTTGAATTTTTGTAGAATTTTCTAGGGGTTTCTGAAGTTGACTGAAATAGAATTTCAGCAACTATCAGAGCTCCGATCGATCCATGGATCGATTGAGTTCTGAATCGATCCATGGATCGATTCAAACGGCAATTGCGAGCAGAAGCTCGCTGGATCGATCAGCCGATCGATCCAGGGAGTCTGAATCGATCCGTGGATCGATTCAGAAAGGTTCAATCGATTGGAACCCAACTCCAATCGATCCAAGTTGCTGATTTTGTCTGGGAAGGCCTGATTTCAGCATCTTTGAACCTCCTTGAGTCTAGGTAACCATTCCAAACCCCTTAAATACATTTGTATACATACAAAGGGTGTTTTCATGTTGAAAACAATGATGGATTGGTTAACGAAGACTAAGTAGAAGTTTCGGTTGAGGTTGTTTCAAATTTTGAATATTTGAACCTCAAAACTTCTAAATTTGGGTTTCCTAAAGGTTTAGGGATTCCAAGTCGTTGTTGGTGCAATGACAGAAGTTACCACCATGTCTTTAGGGGGAGGGACTCTTTAAAGACATGAAAATTATTTTTCATGAACCTTGGAAGGTGGTTAACCTTCTGTTGTGAACTTGCTCAAGGTTGAGCATTTAAACTTGAAATGGGAAAAATGGGGAGTGGATATCCTCATTATTTCAAGTGGACACTCAAGTGGTTGAAAATGCTCAAGGTTGGGTATTTGTTAACATTGAGGGAGAAGTTAAGGATAAATGAAGGGTATGGGACCTTCATTATCGTGTTGATCACAACGAGTGATGTTGTGAACAACGATGAGCAACTCTTCAGGGGGAGAGTCTTCAACAAATGGATTTGTTGAAGTGTGTCCAACGATGGGTTGATGTGTGTCCAACGATGGGTTGATGTGTGCCAATAGGGGGAGAATGTATGGTTAAGCTTAGTCCTTCATTACCTATGGGAAGGTCATAGGGGGAGAATGAAAGGACTCATGAAAGGGAGTAAGTTAGGCTTTCATTACCTAGAGGGAGTTTGCCCTCTTAGGGGGAGAATGAAGAGCTTAATTTATGCTTTCATTACCTAGTGGCATGAAGAAGGAGGCTATGGGATTAGCCTAACTTACATATGGGATTGTAAGTGTTATTGTGGTATTGTCAAACATCAAAAAGGGGGAGATTGTTGGTGCAATATCCCTCAGGTCAAGGTTGACCTGGGTAACCAAGCTGAGTCTTGGTTTGGGTTTAGATGTTTGACAATAAGATATTGATTGAAGAAGAGTCAAGTAGGTCAAGGTTGACTGGATACTTGATCGAAGTCCTAACGGGATGTTAGGCAAAATGAAAGTCCGGTGAGTGAAGCCAGTAAGAAGAAAGTGTGAGTGAAGCCAGGCAGTAAGGAAGTCCTAGTGAGTGAAGCTAGGCGGATGGAAATCCGGTGAGTGAAGCTAGGTGAAAGCCCCAGTGAGTGAAGCCGCAAGGGAAAATCCAGATGGATCAAGGATGATCGGACATCCGGTGGCGAAGTCCAAGTAGGTCAAAGGATTGACGGATACTTGGCATGAAAGAAAAGTCCAAGTAGGTCAAAGGATTGATCACGGATACTTGCACAGAGAAAAGTCCAAGTGGGTCAAGGATTGACCGGACACTTGGTAAGGGAGTCCTAGCAGGTCAAGGGAGTGACTAGATGCTAGGCATGACATACCAACAGTCAAGGTTGACCGAATGTTGGTTAGGGATGTTTGGGACTTGGTTTTGGACAAAACCAAGTCCGGATCGATCCGTGGATCGATTCAGCTCGATCGATCGCGATCGATCGATTGAAATGCTCGGATCGATCCGTGGATCGATCAGATGTCCCAATCGATCGCTGGATCGATTGGGAGGCAGTCGCGATAAGCGCCGGATCGATCCGTGGATCGATCCAGTCTTCGAGTCAGGCGCTCGGATCGATCCGTGGATCGATCCAAAGCCTCCCGATCGATTGGGAACATTCGAATCGATCGGGATCCGACCGTTGGCGTCGTTAAAGGCCGCAGCGCACGTGGTCTTCGGCATCTCTTCACGAGCTCTTCTCAGATTCATTCCAGCTCCTCCACAGCTCTCTACAAGCACGTGATCGCCAGTTCTTGAAGGTTCTTGGAGGCTTTCCAAGTCAAGAGGCGGATCTATTGCAAGAGGAAGAAGTTAGGGTTAGGGTTTTTACGGTACATCTTGTAAGCTTTTGCTTAACTTGTATTTCCCTTTCTTCTTCTTGTATTGAGAGTGTTGTAGGGCTTCTCCGCCTTTGGTAGTTACCATAAAGGAGTGTTATTCATAGTGGAGGGTGTGTGCGTTGGTGTGGATCCTTGGATTAGTCACCTCTTGTGAGGTGGATACCAAGTCAAATCCTAGTGTTAGCGTGTTTGTGTTTGTTTCTGTATTTTCCGCTGCGCATTCTTGAAGAAACAAGCAACACCGAGCAACGAGCACGCGACGAGCTATTCACCCCCCCCCCCCCCCCTCTAGCTACTTTTGGTCCTAACAATTAGAAGAGGAATACGGTAGAAGATCAAGAGGTCATTATCTACTAAGAAAGGTATAACTAATATTAGTTTCCGCATCATGTTAGTTTTATCTCCATGTAAAAATACCAAATACAAGAGGCATACGATTCTAGTTTTTCGAATTAGTTTTCGATGTTGTGTTCTTTTATTTTTCTTTTCCTTGTGATTTGATTGTTCCTTTTAGTTAATCTAGAGTTATTTAAGGAAATTAAATATTAGCTTTCCTTAAAAGGCTTTATCTAGGCGGTGGTGGTTGCTCCCATATCCAAGAAGGTCATGTGCCTCGCCATGCAGTCCTGGAAGTTAATTTTGGAAATTAATATTTAATAGAATTAATAACATAGGTAGATTTGGATCAAACGTGTTAAGTTCCGCCGGAGATCCAAGTCTAAACCTAAAAGAACAAATAAGTTAGACTTAGGATCAAACGTGTAAAGTTCCGCAGGCGATCCAAGTTTAATTTAAAAGAACACATGGTAGCTAGGAAAAGGTTCAGACCTTTGTATAAAAATTTTTGTATAGTGGAACCGTTAGGCTTTCCGAGTAGCAACCAACAATTGGTATCAGAGCTAGGGTTTTGCCTCTATGTATTTGGTATTAGTTTAATTATGCACATGTCATACATAATTTAGGCAGGATAATAGTAGGATGTGCTAACTTTGTGGATACAGGATCCAACTATTATGACTTATAGTTATTGTGTGTGTGATTGGACCCTTGGAAATGTCAAGGGCATTTTATTGTGTGTTCATGATTGTATTATAAAATATAGCAGGAGTTGTATTTAGTTTTATTAGGATTTTATTTTTGATCTAGATACATGTACATTCCTTCGAGGAATATAGGATCGAAAAATGTAAAATTCTATTTATGTCGCGGATCGAATCTTGCAAGGCGTGGAACCTTTTGAGGACCAGAGGCGCAGCGGAACAAGGAGCAAGATGGATGCGACAACTAGACCCGGTGGTGGTGGCCAAAAATGGCAGCAGCTAGGGATGGCAACACACGGAGGACAACAATAAATAAAAGTCATAATAGTTAAAAATTAGTTTTTCTATTTATTGCTTTTATGCTGTGCTGTGTGTGCTTGTTAGTATGCATGTTTAGTAGGCTAGCATAGTCAAAATTTCTCACTTTAAATAACTAAGTGGGAGAGGGATTTTAAAAAAAAAAATTCCCACGGTCTCCATTACTAGTTTGTAAGTGATGCAAACAAACTTGCGCGTTGGCTCTGAGTGCCTTCCTCCATATCGGATAAGTTTGTTTGTGGATCACTAGAACAAACTTTCATTTTGGATGACTATAGGAAATTAATTAAGAGCATGTGATCTTCCCCAACGGAAGGGGCACAATCTTATTAATGGACTTAGTGTCAAGTAATGGTATACACTTAGGCACGTCTAATAGTATCCTTCCCATCGGAGTCACTACTATTATTCGTGTGACCAAAGGAAACCAACTATTAATTTTATTTGTCAAAAAGTTAGGTTGACAATATAATAAAATTAATGGGATAACCCCTCCTTTTACAAATGTTAAATTTGTATACGTCCACACTATCGTGGCATACAAAATTCACGGTGTTTTAAGGTGTTGGTTAATTTAAAATAGTATTATTTAAGGAATCAATATTATTCTAAATTTAGAGTTCTGACCAAAAGTTTTTTGTGATTCTTAGGATGACTTTCAACCCACTGGCCATCATACTAAAAGAGAACAGACTTACTGATCCTAACTACATAGATTGGAAAAGGAACCTGAACATTGTTCTTACTGCTGAAAGCTATAAGTTTGTACTGACTGAGCCTTGCCCTGATGCACCCACTGGTGAATCTACCCAAGAGGAGATTGAATATCATAAGAAATGGGTAAAAGCAGATGAGATGGCGTGATGTTACATTTTGGCTTCAATGTCAAATGTATTGCAACATCAGTATCAAGATTTACCAATAGCTTATGATATTATGAACAATCTCAAGGAACTCTTTGATCACCAGGATCGGGCCTCTAGGCAAGAAGTCATGAGAAACATAATGACGACCACCATGTAAGAGGGTACTCCTGTGAGGGATCATATCCTAAAGATGATGACTTATTTAAATGAAATACAAATCCTTGGAGGAGAAATTGATGGGGAAACCCAGATCGATATGATCCTCCAAACACTACCTAGAAGTTTTGAGCAATTCCGCCTGAATTCTAATATGAATAAAAGGGTATATTCATTGGCGGAACTACTAACAGAACTTCAAGCAACAGAAGGTTTGTTTCGTCACAATTCTCAGATTCACTATGTTGGAAATGGTTCTACTTCTAAACCGAAAAGAAAGAAGAAGAAGAAACAAGTTAGCTCAGCAAAGAAGGTGAATAAATCTCAGAGTACAGGACCTAAAGCTGGAGTGAAGAAGCCGAAGGGCAAGTGCTTCATCTGTAAGCAGCTAGGGCATTGGAAGGCAGACTGTCCTCGTAGGAATCAAAACAACAAAGGTATATCTCTTGCTCTAGTTGTTGAAACATGTTTAGCGGTGTTATCTACCAGCACCTGGTGTGTAGATACAAGAGCCACTGATCATGTCTGCAATTCTTTGCAGGGGTTCCAGGAAACCCGACGACTATATGAAGGAGAGATAATCGTCTACATGGGCAATGCTACTAAGGTGGCGGCAGTTGCAGTGGGAGACGTCTGCTTATCTTTTGATAGAAATAGAAAATTGGTTTTAAGAAATTGTCTTTATGTACCCAGTTTTAAAAAGAATTTAATTTCAGTTTCTAAACTGTATTTGGATGGATATTCTGTTTCCTTTAATAACAATGTAGTTATAAAGAGAAATAAAGTGATTATCTGTTCTGGTGCATAAGCTGACAATTTATATACTTTAAATCCAATTTCTTCCACAAAGCAAAATATGAAAATTTATAACACATCTTCTAACTCTAATAAGAGAAAACAACCTTCGAAAATGAACCAAGTGTATCTTTGGCATCTAAGGCTTGGTCATATTAACTTAAGTAGGATTCAAAGGCTTATAGCCGATGAACTTTTGGGTTCATTAGAGTTGGAAAATTTTCCAACTTGTGAATCTTGCTTGGAAGGTAAAATAACCAAGAGGTCTTTTAAAACTAAGGGGTATAGAGCCAAAGAAGCATTAGAATTGGTTCATCCTGATTTATGTGGTCCTATGTCTATCCAGACGAGAGGTGGTTTTGAATATTTTGTTTCTTTTATAGACGATTATTCAAGATCCGGATACATTTACCTAATGTGCCGCAAGTCCGAGTACTTTGATAAGTTCAAAGAGTACAAGGCTGATGTGGAGAAACAACTAGGTAAAAGTATCAAGACACTACGGTCTGATCGTGATGGCGAATACCTCTTAGGAGAGTTTAGGAATTACTTATCAGAGGCCGGGATTCAATCCCAATTGTCCGTACCTGGTACACCCCAACAGAATGGTGTGGCAAAACGAAGGAATAAGACTCTTATGGAGATGGTTAGATCGATGATGAGTTATTCAGAATTACCAAATTCATTTTGGGGATACGCTCTGGAAACAACAGCGCACATTCTGAACTTAGTACCTTCTAAATCAGTATCTTCTACTCCCACAGAATTGTAGAATGGGCGAAAGCCCAGTCTAAGACATATTCGGATTTGGGGAAGTCCAGCACATGTGCTGAAACCAGATGCTGATAATTTAGAATCTCATACAGAAGTTCGCGTGTTTGTGGGTTATCCCAGAGGAACGAAAGGTGGTTTATTTTATAGTCCTAAAGACCAGAAGGTCATTGTTAGCACCAATGCCCAGTTTTTAGAAGAAGACTATATAATGGATCACAAGCCCAGTAGCAAAATTGTTTTAAAAGAACTTAGAGAGGATATGTCTACTTTAGTACCAACAGTACAAGATGAAGTACCACAAGAGACTGCAACACGTGTCACATATGATACACAACCACAGACAGTGCCTCGTCGTAGTGGGAGAGTTGTGAGGGAACCTGAGAGATTCATATTTTTGGGAGAGTCTTCGGATTTGATCCCGGGTAAACATGAACCTGATCCCTGAACATATGATGAAGCACTCCAAGATATAGATGTAGTATCTTGGCAAAAGACAATGAATTCTGAAATAGAGTCTATGTACTCTAATAAGGTCTGGGAACTTGTAGAACCACTTGATGGTGTAAAAGCCGTTGGATGCAAGTGGATCTACAAAAGGAAAAGAGGGACAGATAGGAAGGTAGAAACCTTCAAAGCAAGACTTGTTGCGAAAGGGTACACTCAGAAAGAGGGAATCGATTATGAGGAAACATTTTCACCAGTAGCCATGCTTAAGTCTATTCGGATACTCTTATCCATTGCCACTCATATGGATTATGAGATTTGGCAAATGGATGTCAAGACAGCTTTCCTTAATGGAAGTCTTGAAAAAAACATCCATATGAAGCAACCAGAAGGGTTCATTGAAAAAGGCAAAGAGCATCTAGTGTGCAAGCTCAATCGGTCCATTTATGGACTGAAGCAAGTTTCAAGATCTTAGAACATCCGGTTTAATGAAGTAATCCAGTCATATGGATTTATTTAGTGTCCGGATGAGTCTTGTGTGTATAAGAAATGTAACAGAAACGTGGTGGTATTTCTTGTACTATACGTAGATGATATTTTGTTAATTGGCAACAATGTCAAAGTATTATCGGACGTAAGGGTATGGTTGTCCAAACAATTTGATATGAAGGACTTAGGAGATTGTGCACACATTCTTGGGATCAAAGTTATAAGAGATCGCAAGAAAAGAATGTTGTGTCTATTCCAAGCTTCATATATAGATACAATCCTTGCTCGTTTTAGCATGCAGAATTCCAAGAAAGGTTTCTTACCTTTTAGGCATGGAGTAGCTCTATCTAAAGAGATGTCTCCGAAAACATCAAAGGAGATAGAGGACATGAAAGCAGTTCCTTATGCTTCGGCTGTAGGAAGCCTTATGTATGCAATGCTGTGTATGAGACCTGATATCTGTTTTGCCATGGGCATGGTTCGCAGATATCAGAGTAACACTGGACAAGGACATTGGACTGCGGTAAAGCATATATTAAAGTACCTGAGAAGGACTAGAGATTATATGCTAGTTTACCAAGCAGACGATTTACTCCCTGTGGGTTACATGGATTCAGATTTTCAATCGGATAGGGACAACAGTAAGTCTACATCAGGCTATGTGTTTACTTTAGGAGGTGGAGCCATTGCATGGAGGAGTGTTAAGAAGAAATGCGTTTCGGACTCAACCATGGAAGCCGAGTATGTGGCAGCCTCTGAGGCAGCTAAAGAAGCAGTATGACTCAAGAACTTTCTGATGGACTTAGATGTGATTCCTGGTTTTCCCAAAATCATCACAATTTATTGTGATAATAGCGGTGCAGTTGCAAACTCGAATGAACCACGAGCCCATAAGGCAAGTAAACATATAGAGCGCAAGTACCACCTGATACGAGATATCGTGAAGCGAGGAGAAGTTGTCATCGCCAAGATTACATCAGCAGATAACCTGGCAGATCCTTTCACTAAGGCCCTTCCAGCAAAAGCTTTCGATCGGCATGTGGAGGGGATGAGAATCAGATGTATGGCAGCAGATATGGCAGCTTAGTCATTAGTATAAGTGGGAGATTGTTAGAGTGTATACTGAAAGCCTAAGCTTTTGTAGACATTTATTTTGAATAAAAGAATCACATTTTGTCAAATTATCTACATTTATTTGTAGTTGTTCAATTAATTTATATTGTAGATAACATAGTATGTGGTGTCACATACAAAAGATAATGTTATCAGTACCTTATAAATTATAAACAGTAGCTCACGACCAAGATGGAAAGGAACAAACCATTGGAAGGTCGTAGTGTAATTAGGTATTAGTTTATCTTAACTATATAATTATACTAGTACACTTAGAGTGTATTGAGTAGGACCATCAGAGGTCGTTTCTTTTATACTGACTTTAAAAAGGAATAAAGACCTCAGTTATTATGGAAGTGTGTGCTCTTAATCATAATATAATAACAAGCACATATATGTGATTTTTATTTCTTTAATTTATCAATGGGTGAGATTTAGTTTGATAAATCAATAAGCCCGATAAGTTGGGAAATGATATTACTTATAGTGTGTGTAGTTGATTATAGAAATAAACTGTGTCCTAGTGATCTAGGCTGATAATGTCCCCAAGACGAGCTCATAAGGATTGTCATGTTAAACCCTGCAGGTGGATTTAGTCCGACATGACGATAAGGTTGAGTGGTACTACTCTTGGACTAAGATATTAATTAAATGAGTTGTCAGTAACTCACTTAATTAGTGGGCATTCATTATCTTAAACACAGGGAGACTAACACACTCATAATAAGAAGGAGACCAAAAATGTAATTTGAAATTGGTGCGGTAGTTCAATAATAGTTCTCTAGTGGAATAAATTATTATTGATAAAATTAAGTTGTGTGTTCGGGGCGAATACGGGATGCTTAATTTTATCGGGAGACCAAAACCAATTCCTCCTCTTGGTCCCTATCGTAGCCTTTTAGTTATAGAGTACTATATGTTGGTGCGGGAAGCATCCGACGATCGAACCCGAGTTTTGATAATGACAAAGGATTCAAAGTTAAGGTGCTTTGTGATCTGACAGCTTTTGCTGAGTGTTTCAGGAAAGTCCTAGCTGCGGTTAGGCAAGGGAAAACCCTAGGGGGCGGTAACCCTAGGTCATAGGGGGTGGTAACCCTATGCGGAAAGTCTTGGCAGGTTGATGGCTTCAGGCAAAAGTCCTAGGGGATGGTAACCCTAGGTGGAAAGTCCTGGTGTCGCGAACCAGGTGAAAGACTGGACTAGCCGGGAAGCGGATGTCCAGCAGGAAGTCCGGAAGCGTCGAGTGCTGAGCAAAAGTCCAGTCCATCTGGAGGATCGACTGGCAACAGGTAAATCTCCTGAGTGGAGCAGGTGAGGACGCGTTCCCCGTAGAGGAAACAGTAGGCGTCGGGTCGACCTAGGATTTCCGGTTGGAAATCCGAAGTCAGACTCGGACAGTTCGAAGACTGTCAGCTCTTTTTTTTAGTATGGAATATCAGTTTCTAACGTTGTCTTGCAGGGTATGCAATTGCTCGGACTATCCTTGTTTTCAGGAGAAGGAGCTCCTGGAAAAAGGTGGTCCGGGCGCCCGGGATGGATCCGGGCGCTCGGAGGTCCGGGCGCCCGGGACTAAACTTTATCCCTGCCGCGACTTCGCCACATGGAGCATCCTGGTTGGTTGGCCACGTCACACTCCAGGCGCCCGGAAAGGATCCAGGCGCCCTGAATGTCATATAAAAAGAGGGTCGAGGTGCAGCTTCAAAAACACAATCTTCTCAGCTTTCTTTTGTGAAGTACTGCATACGAGACGACCTTGAAGTGCTACTACTCGACGTCGACAACCCAAAGCTCAGACTCTTCGATCTGTTGTTGTCGGTATTAGTTTACTTACTGCTTTAATTGTAATTCAGATTGTAACTTTTACGAATTATAGTTGTTGCCCACCGGAAGCGATCAAGGATCGCGGGCCTTCGAGTAGGAGTCGATCAAGGCTCCGAACGAAGTAAATCCACTGTGTTCATCTGCTTGTGTTTCTTTCATTTCCGCTGCGTTTTTACTCGTTTGTTTTACAAATCGAAAGAAATAGCCACGAACGCTATTCCCCCCCCCCCCCCCTCTAACGTGGTCTCGATCCAACACTATACCCACCTATACCCACCTTCATACCCATGTTGTAGGGGCCGGCCAAGCTAGCTTGAGGACCAAGCTAGGGCCGGCCAAGCCTTGGTCCATGGGTGGTCGGCCTAGCTTCAACCCAAGCTTAGGTGGCCGGCCCTATTAAAATAGAAAAAAATTTTATTTTACATTTTTCTTATGTAGAAGATATAATTTAAAAGAGAGATTAAAAATTAAAATATCTCTTTTATAAGTTTATACAAAAGATTAAGAAAAGAGATTAAATCTCTTTCCTTATTTGTAAGATTCAAAGGATATTTTATTTTTCTTCTTTGTAAATTATTCACATGTTGAAAAATTAAAATTATAGAAATTTCTTTTTATCAACCATGAAGGGATTTTAAAGGGAAATTTTATTTTTTAAAATTTCCGGAGACAAATAAGGAATTTTAATTGATTGATTGAAAATTGTCTTATTTGCTCTTCCATGAGGTGGCCGGCCATGACATGGGTTATTAGGAAATTTTATTTAATTTTTCTTAATTAATTTATGTCAAGGAAAGTTAAGGAAATTTTATTGTAATTAAATTTCCTTATTTGCCAAAGCTAAGGATTATAAAAGAGGGGGTTTGGAGTGCCTTCAAGGATACAACCTCTATTCTATTTTCTCCCTCTTTTCTTCCTTGGTGTGACCAGCCTCTTCCCTTTCTCTTCTCTCTATCTTTGTGGCCGAACCTCTTCATGCTCTTGGAGTCTTAGTTGGTGGCCGGATCTTAGCTTGGAGAAGAAGGAGAGAAAGCTTGCATCCCTTGGAGCTTGGTTAGTGGAAAAAGATCTTCATCCTTTGGAAGTCTTGCTTGGCCGAAACTTGAAGGAAGAAGAAGAAGGTGCTAGGTGGTTCTCGTCTCAGAAGATCGTTGTCCACACAACGTCCAAGATTAGAAGAGGAATACGGTAGAAGATCAAAAGGTCATTATCTACTAAGAAAGGTATAACTAATATTGTTTCCCACATCATGTTAGTTTTATCTCCATGTAAAAATACCAAATACAAGAGGCATACGATTCTAGTTTTTCGAATTAGTTTTCAATGTTGTATTCTTTTATTTTTTTTCTTTTCCTTGTGATTCGATTGTTCCTTTTGGTTAACCTAGAGTTATTTAAGGAAATTAAATATTAGCTTTCCTTAAAAGGCTTTGTCTAGGCGGTGGTGGTTGCTCCCATATCCAAGAAGGTCATGTGCCTCGCCATGCAGTCCTGGAAGCTAATTTTGGAAATTAATATTTAATAGTATTAATAACATAGGTAGATTTGGATCAAACGTGTTAAGTTCCGTAGGAGATCCAAGTCTAAACCTAAAAGAACAAATAAGTTAAACTTAGGATCAAACGTGTAAAGTTCCGCAGGCAATCCAAGTTTAATTTAAAAGAACACATGGTAGCTAGGAAAAGGTTCAGACCTTTGTACAAAAATTTTTGTACAGTGGAACCGTTAGGCTTTCCGAGTAACAACCAACAGTAGGTTCTTATATAGGAGGATCTAAGAGGAAGGTTCACAAGGATTTTTATGCACGGGAAGGGGGTCTTGGAGATTAGGGCAGGCAAGAGAAGATCGTCTTCCCTACATCTTAGGACAGTAAGATCTAGCGAAAGGATGTAAGTACCTCTCACCTGCGCTATAAGTTGCTTTGAAGATGTATTTAGTAATGTCTTTCATTCATGATTTAGAAGATTTATGTTGAGTTATGCTTTAGACATGTTAAGGAAGAAGCTTATCCTGTTATGTAAGAAACCCTCTAAAGTTTTGGGGACTAAGAGCCGGTGTAGGGAATATTGAATTGCTTTCCATTTAGTTAGGGCTAAGAAGCAGATTCAAAAGCCCTAAAAGTGCTTCCCTATATTGTGTGAGGGGATAAAGTGCACATAAGGTGTTTGTTGAAATAACAAGCAAGTGCAAAGTTTAAGAAAACAATATTAAAAGAAAGTATTTTACTTTAAAATGTTGGTCAGTCCTAGGAAAATCGTACCGGCTCTACTGTACAAAAATTTTTGTACAAGTGTCAAACTTTTCCTTAAATAACCTATTTGTGTTCTTTAGAAATTAAATTAGGAATCACAGACGGAACTTAATATCATTGATTCCAAATTTAACTTATCTATTCTTAATAGTTTAGATTTGAATCGCAAGCGAAACTTAACACTATTGATTCAAATCACCTATGTTATTAATTCCATTAAATATTAATTTCCAAAATTGGCTTCCAGGACTGCATGACGAGAAACATGACCTTCTTGGATATGAGAGCAACCACCACCGCATAGGCAAAGCCTTTTAAGGAAAGCTAATATTTAATTTTCTTAAATAACTCTAGGTTAACCAAAAAGAACAATTGAATCACAAATTCGAAAAAGAAGAAAACACAAACTCGAAAAACTTAATTGAAAAACTAGATCTAATTGCCTCTTGTGTTTGAAATTCTTACAAAGAAAATAACTAGTATGATGCGGAAGAAAATTACTAGTTATACCTTCTCTTTGCAAGCTAATGACCTCGAGATCTTCTGCCGTATTCCTCGCCTCGCCTTAGACGTCGTGTGGGCGACAATCTTCCAAGATGTACATCACCCAAAAGCTTCCTTCCTCTTCTTCTAAAACCGGCCACCACCACCACCAAGGAGAAGAGAGCAAAAGGGAAAAGAGAGAGGAGAGGGAGGGCCGACCACTTGATGATCTCCAAGTAAGAAAATAAGAATTGTATCTCATGAAGTCTCCTAACCCCTTCTTTTATATTACTTGCCCAAGGCAAATAAGGGAAGAATTTTTACAAAAATTAAAATCTTCCTCTAGCTTTTCCTTTTCTCTTTTAATTTTCCTTTTCTTTCCTCTTGATTGAATCAATCACCAAAAATAAATTTGATGATTTTATTTTTTTAAACATGGCTGGCCACCTTACTTGGGCACCAAGCAAGGGTGGCCGGCCCCCATAAGAGGAAAGGAATAATAATTTTAATAAAATTTTACAAGAAGAAAAACTCTTATAAAATTTTACAAGCTCTCTTTCCTAAAGTAGGAGTTAAAAAAGGAAAGTTCTAAAAATTAAAACCATGTTTTAAAATTTAAAACTTCTCTTATAAAATTTCCTTTTTTAACATGGTGATAGAAAATTTAAATTTTAAAACTTATCCTCCTTTTTTCTTAAACCATGAGGATGGTTAAAAAAGGAAAGTTTTAAAATCTTTTAAACTTTCTTTTAAAACATGTGACCTAATTAAAATCTCTCTTTTAAAACTTATAGTTTTCTACAAAGAGAAGATTTTAAAAATTCCAAACAACCCTCCTTGTATGAATTATTGTGGCCGGCCCCTACTAGCTTGGTCACCAAGCAATAGGGCCGACCCCTATAGAAGAGGATGTGGCCGTCCCTTGCTTGGTTACCAAGCATTGGACCGGCCCCCTTCTTGGACACCAAGAAGAGCCTTACATTTGGATGAACTTGAGGCTATAATGAGGCTACGATAGGGACCTAGAGGAGAAATTGATTTTGGCCTTCTGATGAGCTTGAGTATCTCATGTTCGCCCCGAACACACAACTCAAGTTCATCGATAATAACTCATTCCACTAGAGAGTCATTATCGTATTACCGCACCAATCCCAAATTACATTATGGGCTCCTTCTTATCATGAGTGTGTTAGTCTCCCTGTGTTTAAGATAACGAATGCCCACTAATTAAATAAGTTACTGACAACTTACTTAATTAATATCTAGCTCCAAGAGTAGTACCACTCAACTTCATTGTCATGTCGGAATAAGTCCACCTGCAGGGTTTAACATGACAATCCTTATGAGCTCCTCTTGGGGACATTCTCAACCTAGATAACTAGAACACAAATTCCTTCTATAATTAACAACACACACTATAAGTAATATCATTTCCCAACTTATTGGGATATTGATTTATCGAGCTAAACCTCACCCTTTGATAAGTCAAAGAAATAAATATTAAATATGTGTGCTTGTTATTATATTAGGATTAAGAGCACACACTTCCATAATAACTAAGGTCTAGTTCTTTTACTAAGTCAGTACAAAAAGAACTTACCTAAATGGTCCTACTCAATACACTTAGAGTGTACCAGTGTAATTTATTAGTCAAGATAAACTAATACTTAATTACACTATAACTATTCTAATGGTTTGTTCCTTTCCATCTTAGTTGTGAGCAACTATTTATAATTTATAAAGAACCGACAACATGATCTTCTGAGTGTGACACCGCACTCCATGTTATCTACTATATAAATTAATTGAACAATTACATTTAACAAATAAATATAGATATTGACCAAATGTGATTCTTTTATTTCAAAAATAAATGTTTACAAAAGCTAGACTTTTAGTATACACTCTAACATAAAAGTGGCATGTACTGGATACAAGGTCCATGGGATGGGCTCCTAAATTGCCCATAGGCCCCTAGATCACCTAGTAGTACCTTAATAGGTTCGGGATTAGCTACCTCGGATTTTATTAAGGATGCACGCAAAGTGGTACATTGTCGGGCCCAAGAAAGTTGATTATTATGTTCACTAGTATGTATTATAAAGTTTTCAAGTTCATTGGTTTGTTAAAGTAAAACCATCATTAAGTGAAGAACTTGAGTTATAAAGTGTAGCGCTGATGAACTCTATGATATGCCAAGATTTCTATTTTCATTACCTTACTAGCATGGTTTAAGTTGATGATTTGCACTATAAACCTGTTTTAAAAATACATACTATGTGCATATTTACAAAGCATGAGTTTTAGCGTGAACTATACTCAAGTGCATGTTTGGTTGTTTTCTTCCCAAGTAGTTTTAAAAGCATGTTCTCTTAAATGCATGGTTTTGTGAGTAGATGGTACTTACTAAGCGTTTGCTTATAGATTTGCATTTCCTTATACTGCAGATAAAGGTAAAGGGAAGCTCGAGTAAGGAGGGGGTAACAGGAGCAATGTTTGCTGGTGTGTGTGACGGAACAGTGGAAAGTGATCTTGGAACTTGTTAGTACTTGAAAATGCTAGATTTTGGTACTGATGGATCTAGTTTCTCATTTCTGCTTAGCATAAACATACTATTGGAATATTGTGTATGAAGAATGCTCAGTTGTTAGTAATTTAGTTGTCAAAATCTCCTCATAAAGTAATGGGATAGATTGATAAGCCAAGAAAGGAGTACAAGGGGAGAATCACTCCCTTTTGGGGTGCAGGGTGTGACCCCCACACAGCCCTTGACATGGCGGTGTGGAGTCACACGACCTCAACTCTCTCCCTCTCGGCCAAAGTTACACGGCCGTGTGCCACACACGACCATGCGAGGCTTAACCTCTGGAAAAGTTACACGGTCGTGTGCCACGCACGACCATGCGAGGCTTAACCTCTGGAAAAGTTACACAGTCGTGTGCCACACACGACCATGCGAGGCTTAGTCTCTAGAAAAGTTACAGGGTCGTGTGCCACACACGACCATGCGAGGCTTAGCCTCTGGAAAAGTTACACGGTCGTGTGTCACATACGGCCAAGCGAGGCTTAGCCTTTGGAAAAGTTACACGGTCGTGTGCCACACACGGCCATGTGAGGCTTAGCCTCTGGAAAAGTTACACGGTCGTGTGCCACACACGACCATTCGAGGCTTAGCTTCTGGAAAAGTTACACGGTCGTGTGCCACACACGGTCATGTAAGGTTTAGTCTCTGCAAAAGTCACATGGCCATCTGCCACACACGACCATGTAGGGTTTAGTCTATGCAAAAGTCCCATGGTCATGTGCCACACACGACCATGTAAGATTTAGTCTATGCAAAAGTCCCATGGCCACGTGCCACACACGGCCATGTAAGGTTTAGTCTCTACAAAGGTCACATGGCCATGTGCCACACACGGCCATGTAAGGTTTAGTCTATGCAAAAGTCCCATGGCCATGTGCCATACACGGCCATGTAAGGTTTAGTCTCTACAAAGGTCACATGGCCATGTGCCACACACGGCCATGTAAGGTTTAGTCTATGCAAAAGTCCCATGGCCATGTGCCACACACGACCATGTAAGGTTTAGTCTCTACAAAGATCACATGGCCATGTGCCACACACGGCCATGTAAGGTTTAGCTTCTAGAAAGGTTACACGGCCGTGTGCCACACAAGTTCAGATTAGATTACTGAATCGAGCGAAGTGCAAATAACAAGGTCAAAAAAAAAATAAAGATAAAGGTAACATTCGTGCCCTAAGTTAGGGTATGAGTAAGGTGAGTTGTTACAAAAAAGGTAATTAACCAAGATTCGCTCAGGTACGCACTAAATTCTTTTCCTAGAAATACGAAATGGGCATCATTAGTAGATGCCTTTAATATTTCTAAAGATTTAGAAAAAATTACTTTAGAAGAATTATTCTTGACATTTGAAGTGCATGAATCAAGATGTGCAGGTACGAAGGAGCCCAAGCACAACGTCCCCTTCAAAGCATCGAGAGACGAACCTAAGTCAGAGTCCTCTCTCGATGTCAAGGAAATGGTTATGATGGTAAGACGTTTTAAGAAACTTTGTAAATCTAAAAATACTAATCATCCGTAAGGTAGAAAGAAAAGGACGATCCGCTGCTACCACTGTAACGAAGAAGGGCACATCAAGGATAACTGCCCCAAGCTAAGGAATAAGGACAAGGAGAAAGGTAAGAAGTCTGTCTAAAAACGTAAGGTCTTAAAGGCGACGTGGGATGATACGTCGTCCGAATCAAAAGTTGAAGCATTCTCCAGACTTACACTAATGGCAAGTCATCAAGACGATGACTGCGGGTCAAACTCTTCCGAAATGAGCATTGAGAGCATCGATGAAGGGGAAGCTACGTCGAAAGATAGCAATAGTTCACGGGGAGACACGGACAACGAGATCAACAAGGTAAGTCAGGTATGATCTCTTCCTCCCGAAAAACTATTTAAGTTTATTAAATTGTTAACTAAGGATTGCTGTAAGTTAGAAAAATAAAATAAAAAATTTAAAAGTAATACTAACTAAATCTTACCCTTTAGAAGAGTTAGACAAATTAAAATTAGAAAATGATAATTTAAAATACAAGTAAATAACTTGAAAAATCGTGCATGCTCATCTAATACAAATGTTAGAAAATTTAATAATCTAAATTGGTATTTTAGATATCACAAGGGACAAATTAGGAATATTTTAAAAATATATGCCCCTAAGAAATTTTTAATTAATCCAGTAGGTTGGAACCTATATTAGGTCCCAAAGTCCTATTTAACTTGAACTATTAATTAGATTTAGAGCTTTCAGCTAGAAAATTAGACATTAAATTTCTTTATGAGACTTTGTCTAAGAAAGTAGTTGTTGCTCCAATAACCAAGAAGGCTTAGTGCTTCACCACTGCCTGAAAGCCAAAATATTGAAAGAAAATGTTTAATTAACTTTCTAATAAAACATTAAGATTGAAATTTAATAATGCCTTAAAAAAAATTTAAAACATTTTTTTTAAACTTTCAAATTATTTTTATACTTAGAAAAAAAAAATTTTGCGTAAAATTTTCACTTAGAAAAATTCTCAAAAATTATTGCCTAAATAAAAATTTCTTCTGAAATTGTTGCTTAAATTTTTTTACCTAAAGTTTTTACTTAGAAAATTCTCAAAGATTTAAGTTAGAAAATTTCTTCAAAAATATTTCTTTTGCAAATTATCTAACTTAGAATTTTTTAAGAAACTTAGGGGGCGTTTGGTTTACGTTTTCCACCTTGTTTTCTATTTTCGTTTTCTGAGAAAATGGAAAACGCGTTTGGTTTGCGTTTTCCACGTTCATTTTTAAGAAAATGAGAGAGTGTTTTCTAAGAAAACGAAAAACATGGAAAAGTCATTTTCTAAAAATTGAAAAACGCACGTTTTTCAGAAAATGAAAATGAAAATGAAAATGGGGCAAACCAAACGCACCCTTAGAAACTTTGTTGAAAATTATTGCAAATTTTTAAAATTTTTGAAATAATTATCAAAACTTTCTAAGTCTTAACTCTTAGATTTTTTCTTGAAATCCCATTTTTTTTATGTGATCAAAGGGGGAGAAGAAAAAAATATAAGTATAAGGTGAGGTAGACCAAAGTTTTTTTAAATTTCTCTATCTTTTTGCACTTTATTACAATAGTAGTTATTTCTTTTTATGTCTATTTAACCTAACTTAACTTGGGTTGCTCGCATCAAAAAGGGGGAGATTGTTGGAACCCCAAGGTTATTTTGATGTGATCAACAAGTTAAGTTATGTCCTGTCGTGTTTTTAACCTTATGTCTAAGTGTGCAGGAGCATAGGAGCACAGGAAGTCGAGCAAAAGACGCAGCTAGTGAGAAGGACGACACAGGAGGGAGCCGACAGACTCAGTGTGTCTGAGGTATGAGGCGCTGCAGAAGAGTACGCGGGCGGACGAGAAAGAGGCACACGACATTTCCGAGGGACGAGAAGCCGGAGCGGAAAGTTACTCGAGAAGACCGAAATTGGGTTCGGGTGGACCTTATTTCGATTGGTTGAAATCATCAAAGCGAGCGGAAGACTCGGGTTGAGGCGGACGGAGCCGGAGCAGAAGACCCAGGCTGGAAAAGTCAACGAGGTTGACTTTCCCCACCTAGGGCGCTCGGAACAGTTCGGGGCGCCCGGAATAGCCCGGGGTGCCCGGAACCATTTCAGGCGCCCGGAGTTGAATTTTTTACCAGGATCGCATCAAACGCGATCCGTTGTGAAGGGATAAAATTTTATCCCCTCCTAGGCGCCTGGAACCCTTCCAGACGCCCTGACCAAGGCTATAAATACAGTGTTAGTCCAGAAGCTTCAATTTAACTCAGAAATTGTATACACAACACTTGTGCGCTTCCTTTTAAAGTTTAGCTTCTTTCTTTTCACGCTTTCACTGCTGTAAGAGGTTTCTCCACTTAAGGAGATATTCTAGTGCATTCCACTCCTTGGATTAACAACCTCCCTGGTTATAACCAAGTGAACATCTTGTGCCTCTTCTTTTCTGTTTTAATTTATTACTTTTATATTTTTATGCAAGTGTTAGTTTAAGAAAAGACGAGAAGAGTTTCTTTTTATTATTTGCAGGCTATTCAACCCTCCTTCTAGTCGGCCGCTGCGATCCAACAACAAGAATACCTTGCCAAAATTCTTGAAGCGACGAATAGAATTTTCTGGTAGTCGTTTAAACCATCTTTGGGCGGCTCCTCCGAAAGTAGTAAGAAACATCCGACATTTAACTCCATTAGTGAATTGCTAGAGAAGTGTCGCATGCTCAAACTTGAGAAGATGATCTTCGGGATTGGTTGTTCCCGAATATTCTCCAACATTTAAGTTCTGATAATGTTTTGGCCGTGGATTATCCAACACCCGTTGAGAGAATGGGGTGATAATCCTTTCAAGGGAGCTGTCACTAGCTATCATCTTCCCCTTCTTTTTTTCCTTCATAGGGGTTTCTCCAGAAGATTCTTGAAGAACCGCTCTTCGTCCTCCCTATTCAATGGGTGTTCGAAAGTAAGCTTTAGGACGACGAGTGGGAGAAAGAGGAATAGAGGACAAATGAGCCGGATTTCCTCCTTTGATTTCCCTTTCCCGGTTGTGGGAAGTCACTGACATTACCGGAGGTGGCACCACAGGTAGTGTGCCACCAGTATTCCCCTGTTGCTGCTGTTGTTGCAGTATTTTTTGTATCGTGGCATTGATGAGCAACTCCAGATCATCTTATGATATAGTGATGGCGTTAGGTTTACCAACTTCCTCCATCTTCGTAGTCTCAGATCCAAGTGAATAGTTTCCACAGACGACACCAAATTTGATCCTGTCTAAGATCTACAGAGATGAGCGCCGGTTCTGATGGATGGCGATGACCTCCGATGAAGATGAAATTCGATGATCTGAATGAACTCCTCATCGCTCCTGCGCACAATGAGATGAGCCAACAAAGCGTTAGTGACCCAAGACCGGAGTGGAGATTCCTGGCTAGGCCCTCCGATGCTCAAGTCAGTTCCTCTTAAAGATGGAAGAAGAAGAGTAGTGATTGAAATGAAAAACAGAGTTCTAATACTAGAACTTGCGTACCTGACCAACGGAGAAGATCCTCCTTTTTATATCACCTCACGTGACCTCCGTAATAGTGAAGTGGTCTCCGGTTCGATAGAGTTTGTTAAGAGATGAAGTCATCCTCTATACTTCGTGCAATAAACCTTTAAGGAATCTTGTTTGTACCCCAGATGTACCCGTTTTGTCGTTTATAACACGTCATCATGATTAAAGAAGCTTCTAGAAAATATTTTCCACCAAATATTCTGTTAATCATATTTCGGCTGATCATTCGAGCCGACCGTGTATACTATTAGGAATGCCCCTTATTGAATACGTCTTGGTCGATCGTTCGAGCCGGCCGTATATACTGTTCAGAATACCTTTTGTGAAATATGTCTCAGCCGGCCGTTCCAATCGGTCATATATACTGTTAAGAATAACTCATGCAAAATATATCCCGCTGGTCGTTCAAGCTGGTCGTATATACTGTTAAGAATGCTTCTTGCTGAGTATAACTCGGTCGGTCATTCAAGCCGTCCATACATGTTGTTAAGAATAGTTCCTGCTGAATATATCTCGGCCGGTCGTTCAAACCGGTCATATATGATGTTAAGAATGCTTCTTGCTGAATATATCTCGGTCGATCATTCAAACCGGTCGTACATGATATTAAGAATACTTCCTGCTGAATATTTCTCGGTCAGTCATTGAAGTTGATCATATATGTCGTTAAGAATGCTTTCTATTAAATATATCTCGATCGGTCATTCAAGTCTGTCGTATATAATATTAAGAATGCTTCCTGTTTAAATATATCTCGGTCGATCACTCAAGTCGGCCGTATATGTTGTTAAGAATACATTTTGTTGATCCTTTCTTTATACTCGGGCGGGCTTAGCTCGACCGAGCATGTACGAGCGCGTGGTCGCTCACTCGGCCTGCAGTCGGCCGGTACGATACTGAGAGAATATTATATAAGGCTAAAGGATCTTTATGCTCGGGTGCGGGCTTTTCCCGGTCAAGCATGTATGAGCGCGGGGGCGCTCACTCGGCCTGCGGTCGGTCGGTAGGATACAGAGAGAATATTATATAAGTCTAAAGGCCTTTATTCTCGGACGGGCTTTGCCCGGCAGAGCATGTATGAGTGCGGGGGTGCTCCCTCGGCCTGCGGTCAGCCGGTACGATACTGAGAGAATATTATATAAGGCTAAAGGCCTTTATGCTTGGACGGGCTTTGCCCGACCGAGCATGTACGAGCGCGGGGGCGCTCACTCGGCTTGCGGTCGATCGGTACGATACTGAGAGAATATTATATAAGGCTAAAGACCTTTATGCTCGGACGGGATTTGCCCGATCGAGCATGTATGAGCGCGGGGGCGCTCACTTGGCCTTCAGTCGCCCGATACGATACTGAGAGAATATTACTCAGACGGGCTTTGCCCGGCCGAGCATGTACAAGTGCAGGAGCGCTCACTCGACCTGCGGTCGGCCGGTACGATGCTGAGAGAATATTATATAAGACTAAAGGTCTTTATGCTCGAACGGGCTTTGTCCGACCGAGCATGTACGAGCACGGGGGCGCTCACTTGACCTGCGGTCAACCGGTACGATACTGAGAGAATATTATATAAGGTTAAAGGCCTTTATGCTCGGGCGGACTTTGCCCGGTCGAGCATACATAGTGGCGATCACTCAGCTTTTGCTCGACCGATGATTATATCTCTCCTATCTTTCTAGACTTGCATTTCTCCTTCACTTGCTTGACTCATCTAACGTAACCCGTATCATATTGTATGTCAAAAACTTGATTTACCATCTATTCATAAAATGGGTAACAATATCCTATACTAAAGTTAATTAGGAGAACCTCATCAGAATCCCAAATTAGATAATACTGTTTGGAGTGAAATAAAATTAATCCAATTTGCAAGAAATTAGATTACAATATTTAAAATATTTTTAATGAATCACATAGATGGTATTGAAGTGACAAAATATAGAGCATTCCAAAGGAATGATTTTAACTTAATGTGCAACTAGAATTTATGAACTGTATAAACATGAACAAATATTGTTCACCTGCTAGTAAACTTCATGTACTTCGTAATTACAAAGATATTGTTAATTTCAAAAATTAGGGAATGAGCTAGGGTATTGATGTTATATCTTTCATTTTATTTTATTTTTTTTGAAAAAAATAACAAAACTGTTACACCTTACATATATGATATAATTATGATAATTATCACAAGTTTTAGTATAGTTAGAAAAGAAAAAATATTTTTCCAAGCATGTTGAGAAATAGTAAGAAAGCCTAAGTTATTAATAATAAATTAGCGCAAATCAAAAGAAAATGATAATTATCACAAGTTTAACTTCGTGCAAATAAAATCTAGGAATAAAAGTTTTAAGTGTCATTGGCTAAATGACTGATTATTGAAGACATAACTGAAGTTTCAAACCATTGGAATTGCTACCATAGCAAGTAAGAAACTATGCATGATTTGGTATTGTAGAACTTACGTAGTAGTAGTGTAATCGAGAACAACAAAACTCTAACATAGGCATAGAGAACAACAATGATATATCAATGAATATAGATGAAGGAAATTAAATGACACGGCCAGCCAGTCGGCTACAGCCAGTCGGCTACAGCCAGTCAGCCGACTACGACCAGCTAGCCGGCTACGGCCAACCAGCTGACTACAGCTAGCTAGCCGGTCGCGGTTGGCCAAAGACACGGTCCTTGGCCGACCGCGCCTAGAGAAGGGGAGAGAGGGGGAGGAAGAAAGGTACTGAGTTGGAGCTGATGTGGTCTACTTCTAGAGGGAACGGAGCTAGAGCTGCTGTCGATCGTCGACAGAGGGAGGGGATGGAGTTTTCTTGCTGTTGGATGCCGTCGATTTCGTGAGGGAATGGAGCCAGAGCTACCGACGACAGTCGACGGAGAGAGTCGAAGGGTTCATTTCGGAAAGGATTTAGACTACATTTGGTAAGAAGTAATCTGCCTTGTAATCTAATCAAGATTGTATTATAATATCGATTATTTTATTTGGTACAGTTTGAAAGTTGTAATGTAATGTAATCAAAAGGTAATAGAGTTTTGTAATCTGGATTACAAGGTAAATACTATGTAATCCGATTACATTATGAGATCATAGTTTCACTAAAATTTAAATATCAAATATACCCCTAGTCGATTTTCGGCATCAATCGGTCACCGACATCGCTTCCATAGTCACTAGCCTTCGTTGTCGGGCTGCCGTCGACCGCAGCCACCTCCGGGCACCATCGGACACTGCCGTCGACCACCAGCCACCGACGCCAATCGCCGCCTCCGGTAGAGGTGCGATGGTCACCGCCATCGACCGTCATCTTCGATAAAGATCTTAAGATATTTTTATTATTTTATAATAATATAATCGATAATTAAAGATTATATGTTTTGTTGGTGCAGCGGGGACCGACAAGAAGGGGATGAATTGCCTGCAAGTAAAAATAACCCTCCTCAAAGCTTCCCAACTCTTAAAATAAAGCAACACTTAATAACTAAACCAAAAAAACAGAAAGGAAATAAAACTCAGAGTTTTAACCTGGTTACAACCAAGAGGGTTGTTAATCCAGGGCGATGAAAAGCGCAATAAGAAAACTCCTTCCCTAAAAGCAGAGAAGCCTTTTACACTTTTGAAGGCACAGAGGTTGCTTAAACAAGAATTGCAGAGTTGCTTTTTCACATCAATTTGTTGTCTTCTAAAGCTACCCGAGACCCACTTTTATATAGGGGTTCTAGAGCTTATCGGATGACCTGATCTTCGGGATCAGGTTTTGACTCGAGAGGGATCGGTCGACCGATCCCCAGGTTCGGTCGACCGATCCCCAGGTTCGGTCGACCGAACCTGCTGTACCTACCCAGTCTTCCGTCCAGGTGCAGTCTCTGTGGATCGAGCTTGGTTCAGTCGACCGATCCTTGTGTTCGGTCGATCGATCGGCCAACGGTCTCCAGCTGAGTTGGCCCGATCAGAGTGCTCGACTTGGTCTCGGATAACCGTTGGTTTGGTCGACCGATCAAGAGGTTCGGTCGATTGATCAATCCCCCAACGGTTGGCTTGCTGACGTGGCTTCTGACGTGTCACCAGCGGTTGGTCTTCTGAGGATCGAGGTTCGGTCGACCGATCATGGGCTTCGATCGACCGAACCGTTGACAAGTCAACTTTCAGTTGACTTGCTCCCGTTCGGCTCCTTGGGTGATTGCGGCCTACCGGAATAGGGCTCACCCGAACCCAATTCCCGGCCTTCTCCTCGAGCAGTCTTCCGTCCCGGCTTTACGTCCCTCAAACACCGCGCATGCTCTTCACGCCCACTGGGTGTACTCTTCCGCAGCTCTCTCGTCCTTCGGATGCACCGAGCCTGTCGGCTCCCTTCCCGTGCTGTCCTTCTCGTTAGCCGCTTCTTCCGCTCGACTTCCTACACTCCTAAGCTCCTGCACACTCAGACACAGGGTTCAGACAAAACGCAGGACCTAATCAACTTGGTTGATCACATCAAAACTACCACGGGGTCCTACAATCTCCCTCTTTTTGATGTGCATCAACCCAAGTTCAAGTTAGGGTTAAAAATAGACAAACGTAATTTTAAGAAAATTACTAAACTAACAATTATAGCATAAATTTGTAATAAATAAATTGCAACACATTTTGGGAAAAAATATTAAAATTTTAAGTTTTAATTTCCTAACTCCCCCTAAACTTGTACTTTTCTCTCCCCCTTTGATCACAGCAAAAACGGGGAAGCAAGTTCTTAAGATAGGAAAAAATTTCTAAGCAAAATAATTTCTTAGAATTTTCAAAAGGAATTTTTAAGTAAAATGAAGAAACATTATTTGAATAATATTTCAAAGCATTATTCAAGTGTTATGATATTTTTTTTAAGTTAAAATATATTTTCTAAGTTAAAAATTTCCAAAAATCCAAAACTTAGTAAAGTCAATCAAAAAAAATTTTGTACACTTTCAAAGCATTTTAATTCTACTTTTAATGTTTTTTCAGAAAGTTAATTAAACATTTTTATTTCAATATTTCAGCTTCCAGGTCGTGGCGAGACACTAGGCCTTCTTGGTTATTAGAGCAACAACCACTTCCTTAGACAAATCATTCATAAAGAAAATGTTTAATTTTCTCTCTATAAAGCTTTTAATTTTAAGAGATTAGTTTAGCACAGATTTTGGAACCCAATAGAGGTTCCTTCATACTGAATTAATCAGGAATTTAGGTGATACATAGTTTTTTGGTATTTTCCTAATTTGACTCTGATGATGTTTAACATACCAGTTTAATTTTCCATATAACTTTATTTTTTATTTTGAAAAAATATTTACTTTTAAACATGCATCGATTTCAGTTCTAGAATTTCATTTTTTAACTTTGCATTTTCTAATTTCAAATTTTTATTTTCCTTTTCAAATTTATCTAACTCTTTAGAAAGTGCTTTAATAAAACGAAAGGACTGAGTAGGGGTAAGATTGCGTATCTGACTTACCTGATTTGGTGAGGCTCCCCCTTCACTGCAGCTTTCCTCTTCTGATGTTCCTCCCCCTTCATCGATGCTTATCCCTGAGCTTGACTCTTCTTCTGGCTGATGGTTAGCTAGTAGAGCTAATCCTGAGAATACTTCGACTTCTGACTCGGAGGATGAAGAGTCGTCCCATGTCGCCTTCAGGTTTTTGTGCTTTGGTCGAGCTGGCCTCTTGCTTATTTCCTTATCTTTCTGTTTGCTCTTCAATTTTAGGCAATCATCCTTGATGTGCCCTTCTTCATTGCAATTGTAGCACCGGACTGTCCTTTCTTTTTGATGATGTTTACTTGACTGCGATCTAAACTTGTTAGATTTAAAAAACTTATTAAAACGTCTTACCATTAACGCAGCTTCGTTTTCGTCGATTGATGCTTCGGAGTCGGGATCGTCCTTTTCAGCTTGTAGGGCAACGTTGATGTTCGACTTTTCTACTGGTTTTTCTACAAGTCGAGACTCGTGAAGTTCGAAAGTTGAAAACAAGTTTTCTAAACTACTTACCTCAAAGTTCTTATAGATGTAGTAAGCATCTACTAAGGACGCCCATTCTGAAGTCCTCGAGAAGGCATTGAGCGCGTATCGGATGGAATCCCGGTTGGTTACTTCTTCTCCAAGGTTCGTTAGTTGCATTATCAGCTCCTTGATTCTCGCTTGGAGTTGCGCTACCTTCTCGCCGTTGTTCATCCGGAGGTTTGTTAGTTGTGTCCGGAGGATGTCGCGCCGCGCCAGCTTCGCTTCAGAGGTACCTTCGTGAAGCTCCAGGAATTTCTCCCAGAGATCTTTCGCTGAGTTGTAGCTTCCGATCCGACTTACCTCCTGAGGTGGCAGAATGCTGAGGAGGTGGAATTCAGTTTTTCCGTGGGCGACGAAATCGGCTTGCTCCTTCTTGCTCCAGGTGTTTTCTTCTTTGTCTTTAGGAGCTGCAAAACCATATTTCATAGTAATTAAAATATCAAAGTCTGTTTTAAAGAATACCTCCATTTTTCACTTCTATGTAGCGAAATCTCCGTCGAACTTCGGGGGATGAATGTTCGAGCCGACCATTGTCTTGATCTTAGTGCTTTAGACGGCGGTTAGTCCTTCTGAGGTAGTCAGGCTCTGATACCACTTGTTGGTGCAGCGGGGACCGGCAAGAGAGAGGTGAATTGCCTGCAAGTAAAAATAACCCTCCTCATAGCTTTCCAACTCTTAAAATAAAGCAACACTTAATAACTAAAGCAAAAAGACAGAAAGGAAATAAAACTCAGAGTTTTAACCTGGTTACAACCAAGAGGGTTGTTAATCCAGGGCGATGAAAAGCGCAATAAGAAAATTCCTTCTCTGAAGGCGGAGAAGTCTTTTACACTTTTGAAGGCACAGAGGTTGTTTAAACAGGAATTGCAAAGTTACTTTTTCGTATCAATTCGTTGTCTTCTAAAGCTGCCCGAGACCCACCTTTATATAGGGGTTCTAGAGCTTATCGGATGACCTAATCTTCAGGATCAGGTTTTGACTCGAGAGGGATTGGTCGATCGATACCCAGGTTCGGTCGACCGAACCTGCTGTACCTGCCCAGTCTTCCGTCCAGGTGCAGTCTCTGTGGATCGAGCTTGGTTCGGTCGACCGATCCTTGTGTTCGGTCGACCGATCGGCCAACGGTCTCCAGCTGAGTTGGCCCGATCAGAGTGCTCGACTTGGTCTCGGATAACCATTGGTTCGGTCGACCGATCAAGAGGTTCGGTCGACCGATCAGTCCCCCAACGGCTGGCTTGCTGACGTGGCTTCTGACGTGTCACTAGCGGTTGGTCTTCTGAGGATCGGGGTTCAGTCGACCGATCATGGGGTTCGGTCGACTGAACCGTTGACAAGTCAACTTTCAGTTGACTTGCTCCGGTTCGACTCCTTGGGTGATTGCGGCCTACCGGAATAGGGCTCATCCGAACCCAATTCCCGACCTTCTCCTCGAGCAGTCTTCCGTCCTGGCTTTACGTCCCTCGAACACCGGGCATGCTTTTTACGCCCACCGGGTATACTCTTCTGCAGCTCTCTCATCCTTCGGACGCACCGAGCCCGTCGGCTCCCCTCCCGTGCTGTCCTTCTCCTACGTCTTCCGCTCGACTTTCTGCGCTTCTAAGCTCCTGTACACTCAGACACAGGGTTCAGATAAAACGCAAGACCTAACCAACTTGATTGATTACATCAAAATTATCACAGGATCCTACATATTTTACATTATCAAACATAATAATATACATTACATTAAAATTTAATTACATTACGTAGCCTTAAGGCACAGAATTACTACTGTTGATATTTGGGAGAGATATGCACGTATTTTGTATATGTCAAACTGTTCATATCTTTATGATTTTCTGAGTGCGAAGTTTTAGAGAGAGGATCCGAAGCGGTTGAGAAGGTATCTAGAATATTCCCTTCCATTTCATATTTAAAAGGGTCTAATAAATTTCCTTAAATAAAAAAAGACGACAATAATTTCAGTGTATCCGCTTTTCCAGCTTGGTCGCTGTCGAGCTCCACGCCTCCAACCAACGCCAATAATTTGTCGACCGAACCTCCTTCGATCCCCTCCGCCGATCCCACTTCTCGTGTGCCCAACGGTGCTGCTCTCTTTGCTGCTCAGCGTATACCCATGGCGGCGTCGGTGGCGCCGCCACGGCGGACGATCGGGGAGGTGGTGATACAGTCCGTGCTCGCTTACCAGGCCCAGCAACAGCAGAGGCGGAAGCAGAAGAGCCTCTCGTGGGGCGGCAACGAGGGAAGTGGCAGCAGTATCGGGGGCGACGACGGAGACGTCGGTTTCTGGGAGGAGGAGGAAGGCACCATGGAGATGGCCCAGATCGGGGCCGATCGGGCCAAGAACGTGCTCATCCTGATGAGCGACACCGGAGGAGGGCACCGAGCTTCCGCCGAAGCCATCCGCGACGCGTTTCGGATTGAATACGGAGATGAGTACAAGGTAGTGTTTCTCCCTCTTTTCTTGATGTCGCTATTCGAAGAAAGCTGCCCCCTTTCTTCGATCTGCTTCTCGGTTTGGTTTCCCCAAACGCCTTGTAGTCAGATCTAACCTACCTCTGTTCCGATTCATTTGTATGACTTCTTTAGTCAATTTTTTTGTGACAAGAAAACGTAATCAAACAATGCGTGAGTCAGCGAGAAACATGTTGCTTTGAGTGTGCAATTGTTCTTCCTTGTGCAGGTCCTCGTGAAGGATTTGTTTATGGAGCACGCCGGATGGCCTCTTAATGACATGGAGAGGTCCTATAAGTTCTTGGTTAAGCACGCCCAGCTCTGGAAGGTAGCCTTTCACAGTACGTCTCCTCGTTGGGTTCATAATCTCTATCTGGCCGCCATTGGATCCTTCTATGCTAAGTAAGCCACTGTTTTCGTTTTCCCCATGACTTATAAATGATCCTGAGTCAACTTTACAGTTTACATACCTAAATGCAATGCAACTCCCATGACTAGTCGTCTACCACTGGATATTCATTGTCAGCGACTCGGTCAAATTAATTCATTTTCTTTGAAAAAAAAGGAATTCAGTCTAGTTAAGTCAACGATTTGAGTCTGGGAACTTCTTTTACAAACCAAAGTACCCCTTTTCATTAGTTCTCTTCTTTGAAGGTTTAAGTTGTATTCATTGAATTCCAAATTTTTTATGCTTCTCCTAGACTTTGAGACTAATATAATTCATGTCTTTGTTATCCAATTTGCTGTTTAAGGGTTTTGCACTTCTTCTGGGTCTTACTTCATTTGATTGTTATTCACCTCAGATATTAATTTCGAATTTTAAGTTTCTGGAAAAGACTCTATATGTTCATAATAATTTCATTAAACAAATGTATCAAACTAATTCTTTTACACTTTTGAGTGAAGGAAGGTGGAAGCTGGTTTGAAGAAGTATAAGCCTGATATAATTATCAGTGTCCATCCCCTCATGCAGCACATCCCTTTGTGGGTGCTGAAATGGCAGAACCTTCAGAAGAAAGTTGTTTTTATTACCGTAATTACAGACCTCAACACTTGCCACCCCACCTGGTGAGTTTTAAGTATCCATGTCAAGGATTCATTTTTCCATTTAGTTCAAATGTCAAACAACCTCTCATCATTACCCTTATTCAAATTGGAGCACCATTACCCTGTTCAGGTTCCATGTTGGTGTCAATAGATGCTATTGCCCTTCTGAGGAAGTTGCAAAGAGGGCTTCTCTGGATGGCCTAGAACCTTGGCAAATCCGGGTATTTGGTTTGCCAATTCGACCTTCCTTTTGTCATGCAGTTCTAGTCAAGGTTTGTCATCAAATCTCTCTACACCTGCCTATTTCTCTTCCTTGTGGAGATTTAGTTGTCTTTGTTTAACGACAGGGTGAATTGAGACAAGAACTTGAGATGAATCCTGAGCTTCCTGCAGTCCTACTCATGGGAGGGGGTGAGGGAATGGGACCAGTTAAGAAGACAGCAAAGGCCCTTGGTGAATCACTATTCAACAAAGAGCATGGTGAACCGATCGGGCAACTAGTTGTCATTTGTGGCCGAAATCAAACTTTAAGAGATGCACTACAAGATATGCAGTGGAAGATACCTGTGAAGGTACCTAAATAATTGGTTACTGAGAGGGATCGACATTAATCTTCATTTAAATTTCTATTTGTTTGATCTAACTTAGGGCTTGATTGCTGATGACAGGTAAATGGATTTGTAACACAAATGGAGAAATGGATGGGAGCTTGTGATTGCATTATAACAAAAGTATTAGCATGTCATCCTCTATTAGCTACCTTTTTTTCTTCTTAATCACTCTGTTTTCATGCTGATCTTTCCAGTTTCTCCATATTGTTAGGCTGGACCTGGTACAATTGCTGAGGCTTTGATAAGGGGTCTTCCTATTATCCTAAATGATTTTATTCCTGGACAGGTTTGTTTCGAATAAGTTGTTCAAATCTCAATTTTCCTATGTATAGATTGACAAACTTTAACAAATCAACAGCATTACATTTTCATCACAACATAATTCTTTGAATTGAAGCCACAAAATTGATTTATTGTTTTGGCCTTGCTTAACCCGACAACACAAAATATTGACTCTCATCAGACATGCATTTGAACAGATTTTTGCATCCATAAATTTTTATGAATTGGAGTTCTAATTCCCTCATTAAATTCAGATGCTAGGCAGTATGATTGTGGTAGTAAATATTAAATAGAACTCACAGCCAATCTTTAAGAGGAGTATCTTTGTCATAACTATTGCGGAAACCATTCTTCATCTTGTAGGAGGTTGGCAATGTCCCTTACGTTGTCGAGAATGGAGCTGGGGTATTCTCCAAAAGCTCAAAGCAAACAGCTACCCTTGTTGCTCGCTGGTTCAGTTCTGAGTCAGAGGAGCTGAAGAAAATGTCAGAAAATGCCCTGAAACTGGCTCAACCTGATGCTGTTTTCGACATCATAAGGGACATCCATGAACTGGCTCAGCAGCAAGGGCCTTTGTCCCAAATCTCGGAATCCCTGACGTCGTCCTTCATACAGCCAGTGTGATGTTCGTTGATTGATACATGCCGACCAACTTGTGTTCTCCAAATTGCTGCTGCTCGACTCTTGTACAGCAACTGTTCAATTTTTGCCTTCAAAGCAGGTTTACTTGCCCTGTGCTGAATCGGCTTTAAGTTCCCTGATTGTTTATCCTTGAGTTGTTTTAGGACAGACTCTCTTCTTCTGACTAATTTGCATGCTATTTATTTCTTAAATTGCATCAACAAAGATGCTCGTGTAAATGTATCATTGGGTTTTATGCTATTTATTTGATTATTTCATTCATGACATGCTGTTAAGTGTACCAAGTCCCCGGTGTTAACGGATTACGATGTATTAACAACAAATCAGCACTCTGAAAACTGAGGCAATCTGTAGATCTTACACTTCCCTAACATACATGAAATCTCATTGCTATTTTGATCATCACCAACAAACTTTACATTGATTGTGAAGAGAATTCAAAGAAACTTTAAGGTCCCTTTTCTAGCGGTTGTGGCAGCCCTGATCGCACCGCTAACTGTTTGTTGTGCTTGCGATGGCGCCTCTCCCTCGCGTAGATCACCCAGAAAATCAAGGACAGCATCACCGCGCCCGAAACCATCACCAGGCCTATGTACACCAGCTTGCTGTTGCTCTCCAGATCAGGGCAATTGTTTCGGTTTATCGCCGTGAAGGTTTCCCGCACAAAAGTGCAGTCTTCTAGCTGGGTGAGGAACGGCACATTGTAGTATAACCCACCACTGACATTTACGGCAGCAGCCATTTGGCGATATATGCTCGGAGTGATGCGGCCAACCGATGTACAAACCTCGGAACCAGATACAATTGTAGTTTGGCAAATGTAGCCTTTCCACACCTGCACCACAAAGAAGTCACTTCTCGCATCATTTTGATTGAGCCAAACAAAATAGTCATGTGTTCAATCGCTTTACCTGCGTCGCATTGTTAAAGTCCACTTCTCCGGGAAAGCATGAGCGGGCACTTAAGTCGGGCATGTTCGGGTTGCAGAGAAGAGGCATCAATGGACCGGACTGATTATAGTATAGCGGTGTCGCTTGAGGAGGAAAGTTCCTATTAGAAACATTGGCAATCACCTGATTGACGACATCAACTAGCTGGAATGTGACTTCCCTGCTTCGATACAAGGATTCATTGGCAGTGGCAACATCAACACAAGGAAGGATATCGTCGAGAGCTGTATGAGCATGCGGATGCTCGACCCACTCATTCATCGCAACACATGTATCAGCCACCACACTAGTAAAAAATTGGAATAGATCACTCAATTCTATACTAAGAACATGAACTTTACATAGACAACTCTTCATACTTTCTTTTCTAGAGTTAAATTCCCATTTAAGTATCTTTAAACGATACTTGTCATACATTTTCGCCTACTAGATACCGAGAAAAGTAGTTTCAAGCATCGTTGCAATTCCAATTTCTGTTTCAGTGTCATAATCCAGTATCTAAAAGATGAAAACAAGTTGCTTGCATATGTATCAAACAAGTATTGTAATGAACTTACTTGTGTAGTATAAGGAAGACACCACACAGAATGAATGTGCCAGTCACTAGGATCCACCCAACCACCACTAAACTGCAATAAACCAACAAAGTTGCAACTTATGAGCACTGAAATAGTATGAGAAGATTCAAAATGGCAACAAGTAGCTGATGGTGAAGTTGTATCACATACATGGAGACAATGTACTGCAATCCAAGTACAGAGAGCACTGCACAGTAAAGTAGCTCGAAATCAATAAACAAGCTAACAGGAAAACTATAGACCCCCTTGCAAAATAAGATACTAACTGAATCCTACAAATGCCAAGAGAAGCATCACTGCAGCAATTATGATCAAATCCAATCTCCTGCAAGGCATGAGTAGAGCTTATTGTTGCTCCTTCGAAGGAAAAGTTTAGCATATCGAACTTGAAGACGACATTTAAATGACCATACACTCTATCTAGCACGCGCCGGATCTTCCTTGAGTTGTCAAGTGTTCGATTGGCAAGTTGGGTTGCAGACGAGTTAACCCTTGCTTCAATGGCATCAATGTCTCCCCGGACGTTGGAGGGAAGGAGCACCTGAGCCACTGTGATCTTCTTCGCATCTGACAAGCTATCGGAGAAGTTACGAAGGTGTTCTACCGTTAAGTTCGCCTGACCGACTACATAGTCCATGGTGCTATAAGTGCTGCTGTGGAACTTCCCCTGTCCTTTGTACAGAACTACACATCCAATTCTGTGCAGATACACCATAGCTCAGCTTGTGAAGTTCTAAATCAGACGAATCTAAACTGAGATCGATTGTTCTTACATTGCAGCACAGGTGAAGAACACGAGCAGGATAAGGGACAGCGCGTACGCGGTGCGAGAATAGGAGTAACTCCGGCGACGGCAACAGACGAACCAGCAACAGATGAGAAGCAAGACAAGCCCAAAGCCGACGAACCACGCCAAAGCGATCGAGAACAGTGGGGCGGCCGTGTATCCGACAGACTTACGAGCATAAACACGGAGATGCGGTGCAGGAATCGATCAAGAGGCGAAAGAAAGAAAACAGGAGGAAACAGAAGGGGGTGAAAGAGCTCACAGCCCAGTAATGGAGTTCGCTGATATTCCAACCACCAGGGTATCGGCTGAACCCATCCAAAGGATCTTTCCTATGCGTTCTCTGAGCGGCCAAGACGAAGGAGTTATTGTCCAGTGTGAGATTGGTCGCCGCCGGCGCCTCGGTGGCGGACCTCCTCTGTATTTGAAACCCTCCACCTATGCGAATCGTCCATAGTTTTAGCAAAACAAAAGCTTTCAGACCATGGAAATCAAGTACACTACACTCAAAAAATACTTTTTTTTTCCCTTTTCTGCCTCAAAGACGCAGAAAAGAGAAAGATTGATACCTGTTAAGGAAGATTGTCGCTCAAAGTAAGGAGCAGTGAAGCAAGCTGAGAAAGGAAGGAAGAACAGAAGAAGAAGAAGAAGAACTGCCGCCATGCTTAACACATGCAGCTCCGCTGGACGATCCAAGACGTCGCCTTTTTGAGCTCAGAGGCAGAAGAGGAGCTTCTCTCGATCCTACGGGCGCGTTGGAGTCGGAGAGGGCGAAGCACGTGGGTTCCTTCGCTTAATCGCTTGGCTTTTGTTGCTTTCCTCTGTTTCGCTGCTTTTTGAAAAGCGAAGGCAGAAAGAGAGAGGGACAGGGCGAAGGTTCTCCTCAATTACGGAAATACTCTTGTGCTTTTCATTTTATGTTTTCACCAGTCGGCCATTGGCGGCTCGATAAATTACCTTTTTGCCACACGAAGAAGCTGTGGTCGGATAGATTAATTCAAAAAAATTATAAAATTAATCAATCAACTGATGATATTATCTCAACTGATATTTAGCTCCGGAGGCTACGGTAGAATGGAAGGATATTTAATTATTACTTAAATATTTACGTTTGAATTTTTAGTTACAATATATTTATAAGAATTTTTTTTCAATGGGATTTGTAATCAAATAATGTTGAATTTCTATAAGTACTTCTCGATTTATCCTAATGGTCAGTGAAAAATTTTCATAAGGTTTGATCGATCGCATCAGGTTCGACGTTACTTAATTTAGTTAATCATTTTTTTCAATTGATATTAGATAATTAAATTAGTCAATTTTATGAGTAAATAACCCTAAATTCCCTGTATACAAATTCGACTTCTTCCATAGTCATGTGTCAAAAAAATTATTCTATTCTATAAACTTTATTTACTTCAACTTCCTACACTGATTTACCTAATTATCCTTATTTCTTAGATATAAATGTAAAGATTGTGATACAAGAATAATAAACTAAAGGATGTATCTACAACATGATTTATCTATCATCAATCTCTAAAGGAATATTGAAATTGAAATAATAGCAAGCGAAGAGCTGACCTAAATCCATCGCAAAGTTATTGCTTCTTACTTATTACCGGATTTCTTACTAGCGCGGCGGAAGTCTTCCACGTGATTGATCCAACAACCCAAGGTCCTTCTCAATGGGGGAGAAGAAGCAAGAGAAAAAGAACAAAATTCAGTATGCCCTAATTGAATCAATCTCTTCTTTTATATACCTGACCCAACCTATATAGACTATCCATCATAAAGTTCATCCCTCATTAACAGTCCATCAATATTAATGAACTGGGTTATTGGATCTACATATTAAATTCATATTCATTTAATCCAAATCCTCTTTATATGCAATTAAGCATTATCTCACTTAATTGGAGTTTAGTTTTTTTAATGTCAATTAATTGTGTGTGTTAATCAAATGTAAGTTCACTTTATGGAAATTAAGTCCATCCATATGGACTTAATTAGATTTAGTCCATCCATGTAGATTTAATCCTATAATAAAATAAATCTAAAATAAGATATAATTCCTCATAAATTTAACATATTCAAAGTAGAATCTAATATATTTTCTATCATGCCCCCAGGGCGTAGCGCAGACGGTGGGCGCATGATATCTCTGGCGTAATGGTCAGGGGTCGATTCTCAGGAACTGACGACTTGGAGTTTACCCCGCCATGCGCCTATGGCCTGTGTACCTGCATGAACCTCCCTCCATATCCGTGGGGCCGGCACTAGGGGGGCCGCTAAGGTAACGGATCTACCTAATATATTTTCTATCAAATTGAGCATTACTCTTTGTCGGTCTGACCAATCGATTGGGAGCTTATATCGTTGGATTCACTTAGGCTCTCAATCAATTCAGCGTAAGTCAATCGAATGATACGACTCTCACTCTATTAGTAGGTAGAAAAAAAGTCATGTTATAGAAAATATACCTAATTTTAGTTAAATAGTGCTAAATTTAAGAAAAATTATATTTCATTTTAAACTTTTGTTACCAATAAAAAAATAATGAGAGCTTATGTTCCCTTACGACCAATCGATTGATTGTCGATTGATTCCCAATATAAAAAATATACTATATTCATGTTAAATAGTGCTGAATTTAAAAAAAATTATATTTCATTTTAAATTTTTTTACCTGAAAGATAGAAGAGTAATTAGGTATATCGATATCGGTATCTATTAGGGAGTTGAAAGAAATTTGAAATATATGTACATTTTTACCTGAAAGATAGAAGGATAACTAGGTATATCGATGTGTATTAGGGAGTTGAAAGAAATTTGAAATACATGCTGGAAGTGAAAAAAAAATTGTTTTTGATTCAGGGACCGAGGAAAAAATTAAGCCTGAATGCAGGAATTTTATGGTAATTTGCTACTATTTTATCCGTCAAAACTTATTGCGCACCCCAAATTTCTAGTTAATGTGAAGTTTAAGTCATCAGGGGTAGCAATGGAATGTCGCTTTTCTTACGCCTCAAATTAAATCGTTTAGGTTGGTATCTGTTAATTAATTACTTGAAAGCGAAGAAAAATAATTAATTAATTCTCTGTTTTGTTAGTGGTTTTGGATTTGCCAGATAAGGAATTAGATTTTTAATGATTGTCTACAAGTGATGCTTTATGTCGGGCATAAAATATTCTTACTTTTCCAATTTTGTTTTAGAAAAAAAAATTAATCTGCTTTCAAATTGTTTCTCATTTATCGAAGGAGGCTATTAATTTTGTTGGTATCACTTTATTTTGGAATTTATTAAAGGATATACTTCTTTTTACAAATATCTTTTGACACTGTTTGAAATCGGAGAAGATGATGGGTTGATTAGGTGACGTTGAGGTTGATTGTGGGAAGATTCGAGCAAGAAAAACCTGGTGCAGCGATCGAGCTTGTGTGTCAAAGAGAAGAACTAGAAGAAAAAAATATTAGTGACCATACCAAGAAGGTGTCTCGGCACAAGTAGGACTATAAACATATCGAGCTGAATCGAGTTTTGGGGTATTCAAACTTATTTGATAAGGTGACCGAGTCATGCCGAGCCGAGCTTAAAATGAACCAAACTTTTGAAATGATTGTTTAAGCTTGTCTTAGTTTTTTTTTTAATGCATTTGAACTTCTTTGAATTTTGACTTGAGCTTGGTTCATTTAGATATTATCGAACTTTCAACTCAAACTTGACTTGAGCTTGGTTTAAAGTTCGTTCATTTAGATGTTATCAAACTCTTAATTCAAGGTTATTTGATTATTTGAAACTTTTACTTATTTGATTAATTATTGAGTTTGATAATTAAAACTTATTTATTTATTTTATTTTATTTTATTTATTTAACATATTAATAAGAGTTTTATTAATAAACATTATTCATGAATATTGTTGACAAATGTTATTCACAAATATTATTTACGAACATTGTTCATAAACATTAACGAGATGAACACATATGTATTTTAAACTTGTTTGTTTAGTTTAACGAGTTGTTCAAAGTTCTTTACTTAATTGATCTTATATATATTGAACGTACATAAACAATCTATTACCAAGCTTGTTCACGAACGTTTGGTTCATTTATAGCCCTACATAGGCACTCCGACGCTCAAGTTAGACAGAGAGTTGAAGAAAAGAGTGAAGAACAATGGCGACGAAGAGTGAATTCTAATAACGTTGCTTACCTGCATCTTGAGGAGACCCCTTATATAATGCTATTTTTCTTTCTGCACGAATATCAATACATTATTAAAATAGGACTAATCATTTTTAACACTTTACCGTCTTTCCTAAATTGGGCTCACCACGCAGTGTAGAAACTTTCACCGTACAAACTACACATGGAATATTCTCTTGATTCTCTTATGATGATTTCACAAGACGCTAAAGAGGGATATTGGGCTTTTGGGATGATAGACCATACTTTAATGATGAGTTGGCTAAATCCCCTTTGTTGTCTGATCGGGCATAGCTCTTGGACGAGTTAAGTCGGTTGCGGAGGACTGACCATCCAAGGGGCTTGGCATTCGATCGGACAAGGGTCCAGTCAGGCCGTATGCCTAGAAGCTCCGATTAGGTTGAAAAGACTTTGTTCCCCATTAAGCCAGGAGAACTCGAGTTTCAATCGAGCCAGGAGAACTTGGAGTTCGATCGGACAAAAGATTTGATCGGCTGAAGTGCCTGACCGACCATACAGCTATGCTATCCTAGTGATGAGTGTTGACCTCTCTTTGACTTTGACAACCATATCAACTAATCATCTTAACTTCAACCCCAATTTCGAGGGCCCTATTTTATTTGTCAACTAATCTTCTTAATTTCAACCCTAATTTCGAGGGTCCATATTATTCATCGTATCATCCATCTATCCTACTTGCCTAATCCATTATTTGCATCAATAACAATCAATTAAATATTATTTTAGTTAAGTAGTTATCATCAAATGATTTTTGTTAAAAGTATTTGATAAACCTATACAACTTAAAATAAAAAAAATTATAATAATGCTTATTTGATAGAAAATTGAAGCCTACAGGGTCATTAAATACTCCGGTCAGAAATATTTGCTAAGACCCAAAAGCTAGAAGAATAATTTGGAAAATTTTTTAAGGAATAATAAAAGTATAATAATAATACCAATTCACGAAGCTAACACTTCTAAAATTATAAAATATCGAAGTATTTAACAACTAAATTTAATGGTAATATTCTACTTTGTTGCTAATTAAAAAATAAATTTATTATTTAATTATTAAATAAATAGTTAGTGATTATTTAATAATCAATAATCAAAATTATTAATTATTTAAAAATAAATTTGATCACTAATTATGATGTAGCCGTGGATCAAAATTAGTAATTACCATTGATATAATAAAGTTATTCCTCTAATCAACTAGATACCGTGGGGATTTAATTAATTTTGAATGTACATTGTGATTATATCTGGCTATTTGAAACAATTAATCAATTAGTAATTATTTAAATAAATTAATTAAATTCTCGAGGGAGCTAATTTATTAATCTAGTGACTTCAATATCGAAGCATTAAATTACTTTCTTAGTGCGGTAGATAATTTGTTAAATAATATAAATTTAAGTATTTAAGGTAATTAGTAGTTAAATAAATAATTTTATTTTTGTAATTAAGTTTAACTAAATAGTAGGTTTCCAGAAATATTTAATAGCTCTATAAATCTCAAATTAATGTTTCTGAGTTTCTCAATAATATTTTTTTATTTAAAATCCTTTATAAGATAATTAAGTTTTTTTTATCAAATTTAATAACTATCAATCAATTAAAATAGCATTTAGTCGACTTTTGAACATCAAACATTTATCCGTAAATGTTCAATAGACTAGAATCAAATGGAATCACTTCGAGTGGAATATCAATGGGTGATAATAGATTAGTAGATTTAAATTTTGGTGAATTAATAGATATATTTTTAACAACTTTTTATCTAATTGTGTATATAAATTTTAAAATTATCAAATCGCATAAGATAATTTTAAAATGATTAAATAATATATTCATTTTTAGTTTTATCCCTAATCAATCAACTAGTGTTAAAAATCAATCGACTCGATTTTTATTTGAAAATCAATCGACTGATTTTTTTTTTTTACAAGTCAAATTGGTTTCTCTATGTGCTCAATTTTTAAATTTTTTTGTAAAGCAGTTGATTGATTTTTTTATTATTCTACTAATTTTCTTTTATATCAACAATATTATTATATCAAAGTTGATTTGAGACAAAATCGATTGATAGAATCAAACGATTTCGAATTGACACAAAACTAGTTTCTATATGTTTGTCTAGTTCTCTTGATTATATTCATGTTATCAACTCAATATATTAAAACCAATAATTTTTTAAACATAAATGTGTTTTAAAAATTTAATTTGTGTTCAAAAAATCATCACTCTTAATATAATCAAATTAATACTTGAGAGTATAAATATAATCAGAAAAACTATAAGAACATTAATCAATTTGTCAAAATTGACTGATGGACCAAATAATCTTATATTGACATGAAACTAACTTCTATATGTTTGTCTAATTCGTTTGATTATATCTGTACCCTAAAACATCAATTTGACTCAATATATTAAAAATAATAATTTTTTGAACACGAATATATTTAAAAAAATTATATTTAAAAAATTATTATACATAATATATTAAATTAAAATAATATTTAAAAATATAAATATAATCAGAAGAATTAATCGAATAGTCTATCTGTCTAAGGGCATCCACTAAATCTCTTAAAGAGGTTTATGCTCTCCCACATCATTGTCACATCAAAAATTAAAAACCTTACTTCTTTTAAAAATCATTCTTTATTATCATAAAATCTCTCTCTTTTAAAAACTCAACTTCTTTTAAAATTCTCTCTATCCTCTCTCCAATATTTTTTTATAAACCTGATTCATTTATAAACAAAATTATAAACCCCATCTATATAATGAAAGAAAGATTTATATTAAAAAATTTATAACATAAATTACATACTATAAATCTTTCACTGCACATGTCTGAAGGAAATATGATACGGACAGTAACAGAGATGGGAGATCAAATTCTCTGTCCCCAAATTTCTCTGTCCCCGTGTCCCTTTACCGATCGGACGGATCAGATTACATCTCAAGGATGCTTTGCACATCACGAGGATACTGCATACATCTTAAAGATATCATGATGTCTTAAGATGTAATCTGGTCCATCCGATCGGTAAGAGACACGGGGACAGAGAAATTTGGGGACAGAAGATTTGATCTGCAGAAATGGATGCATAAGGACACAGACGGTAAAAGTGGAATGTGAGTTAACAAAAACGAATATATTATCCAACTCTGTACAATTATTCCTGAAGTTTAGAAGTTTATATCTTATTTTCTTGAGTCTGAAAAAACATATCTAATTTCTAAAACAATTTATTTTTTTTTCTAATTCGTACGGGCCGTGCCAAAAGGCCCAAATCCCTTTCTATTTCACTCTCCCTATCCATCCACACGAGGAGAGAGGCCACGAACTGATCGGCCTCTCCAGGCTCCAGCTCCAATGGCGCTCGCCTCTACCTCCATCTCCATCCATCACCACCACCATCCTCATCTCATTCTCCCTTCCAAGCCCTCTCTGCTTCAGTCACAACTCTTCGCGCCCTTTTCTCACAAACCGCCGCCCGTCGCCCGATCCAAGCTCGACGTCTCGCTCTCCGTCGCCTTCAACCCTTCCGGCAACTTCGACCTCACCCTCACCGGCGAGGACCAAGGTTCAGCCTCAACCAATCATTCTTATCCTTATACGTCCGATTAATTTGTGGCTTTGCGTGATGCGATTATCTTAGCACTGCACTGACAACGAACAAATAAATTGCGCGCCCCAATTTCTCAAAGTAAGTTAGATCTCATGATACCACTTCCGATGGTCGAAAAATCGGAAATTTAGATCCATATGGATATGAATGTGCTTTGAGCTTAGTGGGACTGTTAGATGCTGTTGCATATCACTTGCTTGAACATTAGCTTCTTTAGCCGGAGAGGAGAAAATAGGACAAAGGGCTTTGTAATGAGTGATAGGAAACGAAAATTTGCTGAAGCATCAAGTATCTGGCCATTACTCTTCGTTTGGGTTGGCATATGAATGGAACAGCTAATTTGTAAGCAGGGGATGCCTTTTCTTGTTAAAAAAGATGAACGAATTTTGATACTTTATGATAAAGATTGGTGTTGGAGAAGGCATAGGGTTATGGTTTTAAGGTTTCAATGGGCATAGTGTTTAGAATGCCTCGGCTTTGGCTCAAGAACTAAGATGCAACATAATCTTCAGTGAAAAGTCAATCAACAAACACTCCTTTAATTTCAGTTACCTCTTTGTGCTCTCAGTGTGCCATGTGGTGCAGAGGACTCATGGAGTGTTCATGCTCACCTATCAAAAGAAGAAGGGGATGAGGCAGATAGGTTAGTTACCCTTCCTAACACTGCACGAGGGGGAACTAGCCGGTTGCGGTGAATGAGACGGAGAGTTATTCCCTTTCCCAAATCCATGTGAAGCCGAGAGGTTCTCATTCCTCAACAATGAGTCGGAGATAGGTGCCCCTTCCTCCCCTGTCCTACTTCTTAGAAAATCTTCTAGGATTTACTTGGAGCGAAGGAACAAGGTAGAGTGGTATGGGACTACTGCATTCATATATCTAAGTCCTTGTGCTTACAATTCATGTTTGAGAAGAAATTTTAAAGGTTGATTATGCTACAAGGTTACTTCAAAGGTACAAAAAGACAGAATTAATGAAACCCAATTTGGTGTTGCATAGTGACATATTGGTTTTACTTAATTTCATCTTCCCAAAGTTCTATTCTACCAGTGACTCTTAAGTTAGTAGTTTCGGCTTTGTGATAAGAGCATCTCTACTTTGTTAAGGATAAGCATCCACTAAAAATTGGCACAATAAGATGGTGGCACTGTGCTTTGCTTTTCATGACTTTTAGGATGTAGTAGTTTTCAATTCAACTCCTCCAACTTGGATACTTTAGCACCAGAATAATTTAAAAGGCAATGAGTGATTTGCCAAACTCTGGAGATGTTTAATAGCTTTAGATTTAAGTGTTTGGTCCATGTAAAGAAAGCGATTGTTTTCATGTAGTAGTTATTTTAATTCCATGGTTTTATTGCCAGACCAGCAAGTCGCACCTCCTTTACCACCAACTAAAGGACGCTTTGACATAGTTATCAACAATGACCTCATACGTCGCTTGGACCTATCGCCTGTTGAAGCAATTGCAGGATCAAGCTCTCCTACAAATGGTATGATAGTTCATCTCACTAACAACGTTATCATATCATAGATTTAAGCTGATTCAATGCCTCCACTAAATATCCAGTTGAATCAAGAAAGCTTTTGGACCAAACTGTTGGTTTCACAATCAATTATGAAAGGGAAGACCCTCATGATCCACGGGAGTTATCAGAGTTCCCCGATATAAGGCTTTGGTTTGTGAGGCTCGATGCATCTTATCCATGGTTCCCTGTGGTTCTTGATTGGCGAGCTGGGGAGCTTGCGCGATACGCAGCAATGCTAGTTCCTCATCAGGTACTATTGGCATTGTTCGAGTCATTCTTGCATTTGAATATAAAAGAAAGAAAGAAACATATATCACTTGTTTGGGCAGATAAGTACGAGATTGGGCATCGTCTTCAACCCTGAGGCTCTTGAGCTGTTTGTTCTAAACAAGGCTTTCCATGTATATTCTTGGCTAAAACAGCAAGAGTTACCGAAACCCCGATTGAAGACACAAGACATGGCAAGAATGCTTGGATTTGGTCTAGACGAGGCATTATTCGACTTGATCGATCAATGCCCACTTCATCCTTCATGAGCTAAGTATAGAACTATCAAGACACTGTAAGTGATTCAAAATACAAATGGAATGAGAATTTCAGTAGTGGGGCTTCAATGGTGCTTAGGGTTGTGTCTCTTTCTCATGAAACGTTGGAAACTCTGTTGGACGTGAGCAGCCTTTCTCGAACAATGGCCACGAGGAGGTAATCCATGCAGAATGCCTCCTTGACTACCACCTTCATATGTCAATGTATCCTTCTGGTATATCAACATTCGATATGATTGTATCAGCAGCTAGAAGAAAGAAATATGAAAGTATTAATTCTGTGGCACAAATTTCTGTATTTATATTTTATTGACATGTAGGGTACATTAGGACCCTCTTTTTGAACAATAATCTGATGCCTGAGTGAGGGAAACAGATTATTTTGTGCAAATCTTGCCAGCACATTAAATCTTATAGAGAAAAAATAAATTTTTAAGTATCTTAATTTATGGTGTCTCATAAATCTTGCCAGCACATTAAATCAACTTGTGGATTATTTTGTGCAATTATAAGCTGTTTTGTAAATAATATATGCGATTAAAATTAAAAGTTATGCCAAATTAAAGTATAAGACAACCCAACTCGACCAACTTAAATTAGGAGCTAAAATAAATCTGATTTTTGTTTGTAAAATATTCAAGTAACTTTGTCTATGTGTGAGCTGTTTAAGTTGGCGATAAAAATTAAAAATCAAGAACAATCTTTGACTTCGTTTGAAGAAAGTGCACGTAAGAAGCGTAACTTCCTATTTAATATTAACTGAAATCTAAATTTTAAAGTACCATAATATAATTTAAATATTATAAATAAATAATAAAATAATGTAGGTAATTTAGATAATTTTAATGTTACAACGCTGAACTTAGCACCCAATCTGGTGTTCATCCAGCCGAATCTAATAGTTTTTATCTTACATTATCTAATCCTCGATCATTAAGAATTAATTTTAAATTACCTTAAACAATCCGCCAGAAACTGTCACTTCTCCTTTTATAGATATATATACCAAAGTCAAATCCCATTTGAATCAATTGACTTTGTCAGCTCTATCTTTATCTCAGACAAGGGGGGAGATAGTGAAACCCTAAATCAAATAGAAAAATAAGAAAATAAACTAACTTATCCAGATAAAAATCAACAAATACAAACTAAATCTAAATCAATAAAACTTAGTTCAGACCACCTAATTAAACAAATAATAAATGATCTAGATTTGAGAGTTCAAACCAGAATAGTTTTTTTTTGTAGGAAGCGTAACTTCCTATTTAATATTAACTGAAATCTAAATTTTAAAGTACCATAATATAATTTAAATATTATAAACAAACAATAAAATAATGTAGGTAATTTAGATAATTTTTATGTTATAACACTGTACTTAGCACCCAACCTGGTGCTCATCCAGTCGAATCTAATAGTTTTTATCTTACATTACCGAATCCTCGATCATTTAGAATTAATTTTAAATTACCTTAAACAATCTGCTATTTCTCCTTATATATATATATATATATATATATATATATATATATATATATATATATATATATATAATCTATTTTTTATTTATATTTTTTTATTGTTTTTTACATTTGTTATTTAAAACTAAGAGAGAGAGTGTCTTTGGTGTTATTTTCATGTTTTGAAAAACATATATTTTTTCTTTTCTTACAACATGACTTTTAGATATTCTTTATTTTCCCATATCTCTTTTTATAAAAAAATAAATATGAAAATTATCAATCAAACAATATTTTCCCTTTTCTAAAAAAAAATTAAAAAAATAATAATAACCAAACCAAATGCTGCCTTAAGTTTCTCTTTTTTTCCTTCCAAAAAAAATAGAGAAAACTCTCCTTTCCTTTCCTATAAGAAAATCAAAACTAAGGAAATTTTCTCTAGCTGTTTCCTTCTGTCCATTTAGATATTGTAAATAGAAGAAGGAAATTGAATCAATCTCATTCTATTCCATCCTACTAAACATGATCAAGTTTCATGGCCTAACAAATGGGGATGTTCTTCCTGACTACTACAAATGTTTCGAGTGTTGAGTACTTCTAACATTGTACATAACTCCCAAGTTTTCATGCACAATGCATATGTTGACCGGAGGATTCATCCTCTCGGAGAGTTTAATGATATCAAACCAATAGATACGTTTAGTTAGATGCATAACATGTATCGAACAAACAATTTTCTACTGATCAAGTAATCATTAATGATTGAATACTATTTTGTTTATTTGACACAAAGAAGCCTACATCATCTCATGGCAGGTAAGCATGCTCAGCAGCTCTATATGAACTAAAACTACGCTATCTATGTTTATATCCACAGTTAGAGTGGGGCATTTAGAACCAAAACAGATAAGGGAATGAAAAATGAAGAGAGAGGAAAAACTAGGACTTACAAGAATGCGAGGGAAGTTGTTGCAGTGGGTCGAACTCATATGTCAAGCAGTGCCGGTTATCAATCGCTCTTGTTGGTCCAATTTTTTTATTTTGAAGATGCCTAAAAGGACTTGCAATCCAAAGAAGGCGAACAGCATGTATGCTATCATAGCCGGCACCTGTACTCAGAACATCTCTCTTTAGAATGATGGATGAAAGAAACAACAAAGCAAAACTTGTAGAGCTGACTGGTTGTTTTCTAGGAGAAAAAAATGATCGATTGAGGTGGTTACCCGGACGGAATTGAAATGCAAAATTGTTGCAAGGTTTACTAGACTTCCCATGGCGATACCCTGTCAATAGTACAATGGGATTCAGCTATTTTGAAAACCGGAGCACAACAAAACAGAAAAGAGTGGAAATGGAACAATACTAATCAAAATAAAATTAAGAGGAGCCATAATCTCCAATGAACATACTATTTAACCTTGTAATCTTGTATATAGCATTATTCTGACAACTACACAAAACCAGATCCAATTTAGGAAATTGAATTGAACAAGAAAACTTACATTTCCAATAGTTTTCTGCACAACAGCAACTCTCTGAAATGCTCTCTCAGATTCAAGAGTTCTCACACGAAGCTTGAGGTCACCTTGCTCCTGTTAGATGTTGGAATGACATAAAACTTTTAGATAGAGAATTAACCTAAAACAACAAGAGAGAGAACATTGCACGGTTGAACATCATTGTTACCAATCTTTGAACTATTTGAGCCAATTTCTCTACTCTATCAGCTTGTCTAAACAAGTTGTAGAATGCTTTTGATTGTCTGTCCCATCTTTTCTTGATGTCCTATAAAAATAAATAAAATAAAATAAAATAAAAAGGGAATTTGCTCAACTGTGAAGTGCATTCCAATGTTTCTGAAGAACCAATATACAACACAGAATTGTACGTATATACTGGAAACACTTGCCTTGAGAATTACTTCAAAGCCAACGTCTTGGAACCTAAGTAATTCCATGGCATATCTAATAATAAAAATGGAAAAATCAGATCAAGATGATGCCAAACTCAATGGACCACATCTAGTAAGGAAGACGAAGATGTCTGGGGAAAAAAACACTACAATCACACTCACGGTTTGGCAATCTCAGTAATGTCAAATCTGGGGTCAAGGCCCTTTCCTATCCCATCAAGTACTGCAGAAATGAGTCACAGTTAAATGAAAGTTTCGCATGCAAGCAACACCATATAAAATCATATTCCATGAATACAACACCTGAAAATGCTCTAACAACGAAAGTGAAAGTGGCTGGAAAACGGAAAGGTTGATCAGCAGCAATCGCTAAAAGATCCTCACCTGATAATTTAAAGTAAATTAATGCTTAAAAATGTTTGTGCACAAGGAAGTATGTAAGAACCCAAACAAATTTTCATTATCGAACAATGTACTCCCTACTATTGGTTACATGGATGCTATCCCTCCATAGAATTCTCGAAAAGGCTATATCGCTATTACTAGTAATATTCAAATCTCTCAAATCTTTAATTAAGTTGACTAGATTTTCTTTGATCTCCACCCATCCTTTACACCTTCAATTAAAATTAATTCTAAGAAGTCAATCATAAATGAAGATTCACATTTTATGGAATATAGATTAAAATAGAAAAAACCAACATTAATGTTACATAAATTGAAAGATCTATTGGGTCACCTATTGCTGCTAGCCTCTGTTTCTTCTTCTCAAATCTTTCTTCTTTGGTCAATTGTTTTTTGAACCCAAGTTCAGTGATGGCCATCTCCCGCTCTTTCCTTTGTGCTGCAAGGCGCTCCTCAAAACTACAGCACCGAAAATATAAAAAGGATGAGCTACATTAGGTTAGAAAGTTTAACTTGCATGATATTTTCTCTTGACTTACCTATTAAGAAAGAACTGAGCTGTTCTCCTGACAGCTGTCATGTCACCTGTGGGAACAAGAACACCCATTTGAATCATTGCTTGAAGCACCTGCTTGCACCACGTTTATATAGTCAGGATAAAGCTACTATTTAATTGGACAATAAATACTGGAAAGAGAGGAGATGGGACTAAAAATTCACACTATCATATAACACAAGCTAATTCACTCTGGTACTTCCATTTCTTACAAAATGAAAAACAAAGGAAGCCATTATGCAGAGATGGAAATCATTTTTTTCAATATGTTCCAAGAAAGGAGAAAAGAAAAACAAAACAACATCGAATCATGATCTGCAAACAGAAATTTTCCATGTCACGAACAAGGATTGATTTCTCAAAATCATTGGAATTCAAGCTGAGAATTGATATCGTACATATGTACTTGTACAATATATTTATAAGAAACTTGTATCCTAAGGAAAATTCTTCTTTCTCTTTAGCATCACTTCTAAGTTCAAGAAATGTTGTGAAAATACTCAATATAGAAGCAAATCCAACTGGATAAATATTGATACATTATCCATAAGAAAACTTGCAATGTTCTTCTTCAAGAGATCTTCATACATCTTCTTAGTTGAGTTAGAAGAAGCCAAAGTCATTTTAAGTATAAATACAAATTACTTTTGGGTTTTAAGATTCAGAAATAGATTAGCAGTAGATGCATAAATAAGATAGAAGTTCATAAATATACTAACCCGGTCTGGATCTTTCTCATAAACTCCATAGAATGTTTCAAGTAGCCCTTCCCTAATATTAGGACTAATGCTGCAATATTTTCAGATTAAGAATATTATTAATTAGATGCAAAAAAAAAAAAGTCATGTGGCGTTTTAAACAAGGAAACAGGACTTAGGCACAACCTTCCCATCATTCCAAAGTCATAAAATATGAGCCTCCCACCATTCACATCATCCACAGCGATATTCCCAGGATGCTGTAATTTGAAAAAAAAAATTGCATAGGCCAACCATAATGGAAATTTGCTAAAATAATACAAAAGTTAAACAGATTCTAGTCGCCGTTAGACTCTTTGGTTATCCCCTGCTCATGTCAACTGGACTCTCATTTTCAAGAGTAAAAAATACAGCAGGTGTACTAAAAGACAAATATCTCATATTTCTAACAATTCCATTTATCATGATTTCCTGCATAAGGCTTTCTCAGATTAGTGCAATAACGAGATATACGAGATTAGTGCAACACTGAGATATTGGAGACATTTAGGATTAACTGCTCTACTAGAAAGAATCACCTAGGTTAATCTGCCCATCCTTCCCTTAAAAATACCATACTGCATACACTTCTAACTAATTCCCTAGTCAATCACTAATATGTGATATTAAACAAAGGACTTGATGTAATTACTCTATCTGGACTAAGTCAGGTTGACTTGATTTAGTTACACTGAGGTAGTGTCGAAGGACTGAGTAGTACCAGTTGGCTCAGAAGAAGGGGAGAATAAGGCAGTGAATAAAGAAGAAAAAAAATTGTTTATAGTGTAGAATTTTGTTTGAACCCTTTTAACTGCAACGAAGAGGTATTGACCTGTTTCAAACATCAAATTGGTGTTCTGCCTGGTAGATGACATCTAAACATATTATCCATAATCTGAAGTAACAAACACTTTATGTGGAAAATGGTGATTTCAGCAAAGCCTACCGGATCAGCATGAAAAAAACCATGGGACAAAATCTGTTCAAGATAAGACTCAACAGCATATCGGCCCAACCTGTAAAAGTAACCAATTTTAAGCAATTGAAAATCATCTCAAAAATACAAGGGTAGGTGTTCTATGCCTCTTTTTAGAAACAAAACTTCAGATTGCAATACCTTTTCCGGTCAACACCCAACTGATCTAATTGCTTTATTCTATTTATCTTTATTCCAGGAACAAATTCCATTGTGAGTACCTGCAACAAATTTTATGTAATTTGATTGACAAAAACCAAGTATAAATATTTCTGACATTTCCAATGGCAACTACAAACAAGTGTATCTAATAACCTGTGGCGTGGTGTACTCCCAGTATATTTTGGGAACTTTAATATAATCCATATCCTTGAAGTTTTCAGAGAACTGTTCAGCATTCTCTGCTTCTTTAGTGTAATCTATTTCCTACAAAAAACACAAGGCTATATTAATGAGCTAGTTGCTAGTTTTATAGAAAGTATGATATAGCACAAGATGCACAATTACAATTAAAAGTAAAGAGTAACTCTTATTTTATAAACGATTCATCATGATTTGCATATCAACTACTCATCAGATGCATCCAAACCCAAGTGCCAGTTTCTTTCTTTTTGCAATTTTTTATTTGTATTATCTGAAAAGAATATGGGCCAAAGGTTGGTTGAGAGTTAGTGCAGGATACACTAATATCATGCTGGTTCATCTTAGATCATGTGGTTCTTATCCAGTTGAACCAATTGGTATAAGTTTGTGTCAAGCATATCTTTCCAAAAATAAATAATGGTGATCTCAGTGCACACAAGGCTACCACAAACCAAGGACTGGAATGAGCCTGGTCATTTGTACATGGAATGACAAGTATAAATAGATCTTTCACTTTACATAGCCTGACCATTTATAGGAAAGAGACTGCTCTTGTTCTTTGTTAACGTATAGTAGATAGAAATCATTATCTAATCGGTCTTGCACAGAATGGAGTCATGTCAGGCAAACCCTAACTTTAGGCCAACCACACTTTAAACTGAAGTGTACCTATGCACACTTCACAACAAAACAAAATGGAAGCTAATTGACAGCCAAATATCAGCAAGGAATAGGTGACAAATATGAACAAAATGATCATAGCAAAGCACATTGAAGGAAAAGAACTGCAATAGAGCTAAAATAATGCTAAGTGCAGTTCATACCACAGTTTATTACTTTTGTGTGTGTAAAATGGCCTCTGAAAATTCAGAATTATCACTTTTTCCTCCCAAAATTTCTAAAATCTTTTCAGTTTTTCTCCCATGTTAGGCTCCATTTGACCAACTATCAAACCCACATAGAAGCCAAGTGGTGGTGAAGTCAAGGCATAGTAGGCAAACTGAATTTTTTGGAGAATATGTTGAAAAGGTAACAGTTTAAAAGTATGAGAGCATTTTAGTATAATTTCGCTTATAATAACTGACAATAATATAAATTTCACAAGAATGAAAATCTATTTTTATACCTTATGTTTGATAATAAATTATAATTTTAAGGTTCTCTCCAATACTTTAACCATTTTTGTATAATTCCGTGTGTGCTTCCGATAAATTTAATAGTGTCCTCAAAGATCTTATGGTGATCACATGATGTTAGTTGAGTGATGATTTGTAGGGCTTTAAGCTAAATCAAAATAGAAACTACTCCAGCATTCTACCTCTCCATGGAACACTGCATTTCTGTTCAGAGTAGAAGAGAGTACATTTTATATTGATTTAAAAGATTCTGCTCATTCATCCTAAAATTGAAAGTGAGAAAGTTCAGGTAAAGAAATTTAGCATTGGCCAACCATTAAAAGAAAATAACACAAGAGTAACCTGGTAAAGGACACTGGCACATTCATCATAGATAGCAACCCAGTCTCTCTTGGCACCATCTGATGCCGGGTCCAACTTCTGAAGATATTCAGCTATGACCTAACAATTGAATTTGCATGTTAACATGAAAAAACAGGGGACATCCATGAACTGACAATCAATGTTAGAAGAAAAGCCTAACAGATACCTAGAGTTGTATGTAACAAGGAGGTAATGGAGAGAAAACAACAAAACCTTTGCGGGGACAAGAAATATGAAATCATATTTGCTAAATCACCACTAGCAAACTTGCAATTTATGGAATAGCATAATCGATAGATGTAAGAGCATATACAAATACAAGAAAACCCATTTCACTATTGGATGTCAGAATCAAGATTCTAAATTGAAATTCATGCTGTCCAACTTGAACAAAGAACCACTTCGAGAGGACAAAAAAGAAGGTTATTGATAACAAGGCCAGAGCCTCATTGAAACTTTTGATTTTGATAAGAACCCCATAAACTAAGTCAACAAAATGAGGCTAAGAGAGTATGGTTAATAACAAGGGATCGAACTATCTAAGTAGGAACATGAGACCATTGGATCTAAGGGGTGTCTGACAGGTGTGTATGTTCACACACATGGATGCACAAACAGAGCATGGCCTTAAAAGAACCAAGAAAAGCAGTACGCCATGATAAATGTAGGTCTACCAGATGCACTGTTGTAAATTGCAACTACATTCTATTTTTTATCTGTGTAGTTCTGAAGCCAGACCAATTAGAAGCCACTTAGAAAAATATACAGTAATGTAGTGAATATATTGACATGTGTAGCTTGGATCTAGGATATTTTACACATCGAAGGGAAAAAAATATAATTCATACAGTTATGAATCAGAAGCAAAGTTGTTTGCAGCTCCACCTACTTCTGGCCACTTAAAATTCAGGGATCCTACCATGGAAGAGGTTGAAAGCACATTTCTAACTAAATTAACCAAATAGTTACTTAAAAATTGTTCATAAAGTAGGAAAAAGCACTTTCAAACTTGAAAACTTAGAAATTACTAACCCTCAGATTCTTCAGATCAATATCAAATAGATCCTTGAGACCTGGCCTTTGTACTTTAATCGCAACTTCTTGGCCCTTCAATTTTGCTCGGTGCACTTGACCTACCAATGCAAATGGAAGAATAGTCAGACCATATTTTTTCAAACTATCTATAAGTATATATATTAAATAGAAACTGATACCAAGACTTGCAGCGGCTATTGGCTCATACTCAAATTGGTCAAATACATCATCCAGAGGAGCTCCAAGTTCCTCTTCAATAATTGAGACAGCAATGTCTGTAGGGAATGGAGGAACTTGGTCCTGTTAAAATGCGTACATGGTATTAAGAATTGAGATTTCTTTAACTTTAACATAGTTTAGTATCTGTTTAAATAATAAAAATATCCAAATTCCTCAGTTGAAGTCACAAAGAAAGCAGTTTAGATATTTTTTCTGAAATCCTTAATTAGGTTCATCTTTCAAGAAGTGTTAGGCTGGTGTATCAAAAAGATACACAATGGCCACAAAACAAAAGCAAATCTATGAAAAGTAAGAAGGCCAGCAGTTGCTGTTCTAGACAACTGAGATATTGCATAATATTGTAAGAAAAATAGAGGGGGGAAAAATTCTATGCTAAGAAATTCACAATTCATCCTTCTTAGATTGTTGTATTAGAGACAAGCTTTAGGTATGTCAAAAGAAAACGTGCATTAAAAACTTCATTGAACAGAAAATCAGAAATATTACCTGAAGTTCAGACAATTGATCAACATACTCTTGTGGAAGAATATCTACCCGTGTAGAAAATTGCTGCCCTATTTTGATGAATGTGGGACCTAATCTCAAAAGACCTTCCTTCAGCCACTTAGCAAGGGCTTTTTGCCTTAGAACCTTTTTTGCCTCTGTCATTCCCCCTGCATATCGTCAACAACTATTTTAACACAAAAATTGATGGCCAAACTAAACAACCTATACGCTGTTGAAATCATATGCTCTCACAATTTTAGGATAATGTTCCATGTTTTTCTGCCTATTTTTCGTAACTACATGGAAGAGTCACTTGCATATTATCTTAACTGGCCTTTAGTTAATCAGGAAAACTGATGTTGTATATCAAAAGTCCATTCCAGAAGATTCATAAACATGATTAAATAAATATATATATATATATATATATATATATATATTGCACATATGGATCACATACAAGCCGTTCTTAATAGTTTAAACTTAGTAAAACTGGAATACAGCCTAAAACTCCAACCTGCATACACATCAACCTTGTTTGGAAAAACCAAGCCCACATATCTATCTGTCTTGTGCATGACTTGAATTTTAAGCAGTTCCACATATAACTAAAATAAAGTCTAACACTCCAAGCTTCAAATACGTCAACATGGTTTAAAAAGAACCAAGCACACAAAAGCATTAAGTGAGACAGGACCATATCACCCTAGGTAGTACCACTTTTAGCAAAAACTTCAAGCCATAATTTATAAGATAATCATAGAATAAGAGGTATCAATTCTACTAGGGATCAAAATATTACATGCAAGTTGCATCAGTAGAGTAATAAGATAAATGAAATCAGCCTCAAATATTTGGAATTGGGACTACCATGGCTTAGTGAAGCTGGTAATCATCTTTTAAATTATTTTCTATAAAAGTTCTGAAGAAGCACACCTCGATAAGAGAATTTCTGGTTGTTAAGCCAATATTTAAAGATAAATGCAAAAACAAAACTCCATATCTCCAAAGTTCTTTGTACTGTAGAATAAGTTTTAAATCTGTTCCAACGGCCTCCAGGAGTGACAGAGACCTACAAGAATGAGAAACTCATCAACAGAGCAGCAAGAATTTTAAAACAATGAAAACTAAAAGATTGATAATGTAGAATATAGTTAAGCACATTTTTTTCTTGGAAGTTAAAAACCAAATAGTACCAAATACGAGAAGCTACAAGCTTGATTTAAGACTTTATAAGGTTCCTGCCAATGCATGAGATTTGTGACTATTCCAATGGAGATAAGAATATACACACAAAACAATTACCATCAGCATGTTAACCTAATTTATAGTGCCACTAGGTCATGATCATTTCAACTCTAGCAATTTCTTTATAAGAATTTCTATGATAAGTCGTCCTATATTCACTTTTATTAATTCAGTTGTAGGCAAATTTTTTGTAAAAAGAAGTTCGCTAACTAACAACAATTGATCATCAAAATTACTTCCCTGATCTAAATTTGATACATTGCTAGATATTTGGCAAATGAGTTAGCATGTTTAGTGTATTTTTCATAGAGTAGTAATTAGACTTTCTCTATAAGACATCCTGCAAATGGGCCATTGGCAACCCAATGATAACATATTGCAGACTGAAAGGAAACACAAGTATCGAATTGGAGAAATGGTAATGAACATTTGCAGAAATACTAAGAGAAGAACTTAAGTAGTGGGTACGGATGAAACTCAAACACAAATAGAGCTGAAAGGCAATGTTTCTATAGAACAACCAACGAACCGGGAAGGCGAGACTTGATCTAGAAGAGCAAAGTGATTCGTACCTGGGGCTTCTCCCCTCCCTTCTTGAACCAAGCATCCTCCTTCCCTATCTCCTCGACTCTCTTTTTCCTCTCCGTCTCCGCAGAACCCTCGTCCACTTCCACCGCCACCGCTCCGTTACCACCACTGTACCTCACCAAATTCCCATTTTTCGCATCATTCACATTCAACATCACCTCAACGCTCCCATTCGTGACCTCCGTGTACTCTAGTCCACCGCCGCGGCCGTTCCCATTTCCCACGTACCGATCCAACTCACCAGAGACGTCAGTGACCGAAACTCTATCTTTATAAGCCGAACTCGGAACGAGGTGAAGACGAGTCCTCCGGAAGCGGAGGCGATGCGATGGGCGGTGGTGCCTGAGGCAGCCGGCGGCAGCGGGCCGGGGGAAGAGGATTTCCGTCTGAAGAAGAGATGAGAAGAAAACGGAGGACATGGTTAGGGCTTGGAGATCGTCAGATCGATCGATGAGTCGTTTGCTAGGGTTTCGGTGGATATCCGCCGGCGGCGATGGAAGATTGGAGGAGTGAAGCAGCGGGGGAGGGGAGATAGAGCGAGGAGAGAGAAGTGGTCGACAGATGGCTACGTAGCAGAACGTGTGACGGTAAAAGTTTCCTGGAGCGTGACGTCGCTGTTTCTTCCGACGGCCACAACATTGTTTCGGGATAACAAAGACTCGATTCCGTTACACAATACCATACCGTCCTAAAGCCTAACTGGCCGAGCATATGGATGGTATCAGACTAAGATTTGGGGCCACAGTATGGATTATTCAGACTAAGCCTAACTGGTATAGCGTTAGCCTGCTTAAGCTTTAATCGTCGATGTGGATGATCGTGTTGGCAGGTGACGTGGCATAAAAAGTTTAAAAGCAGATGCGGAGGACCACCTCACCGCTGAGTTGGCAAAATCAGGTCGGGAGAAACTCTATATCACTTCATCCATTTTGTTTTACTTGAGATATCCTATAGTTAGAAGGCTAAATGAACTTTGTTTATAATTTCTAATATAACACATCATAAGTGATACGGCGAATGGTATGGAACCCCCAACCCCCCGACGTAGGTATCAGAGTCTCGAAAGATGTTGTGGTCAAGGTCTTGAAGAATACAACGGTCAAGGTCTCGAAGAATATGATGGTCAGACTCCTTGAGGACGTGGCAGTTGGAGTCACAGGGCGGTCAACTTGAGCGACCTGATGTGGTCCTCAGAGGCTTGATCGAATCGGATATCTCTGGTTGGCTCTCCTAGGAGGCTTTGAGTGGACACTTCCCCCCAACGATGAGTTTAGATAAACTAGCTCTATAGGCCGACCCTTGAGTCCAATACACTCGAAGTTCATCCGAGCGCCATGACCATAAAGATGGGTTGAATCGACAAGGATCGACTCAACGACACCAATATTCAACGCCTCTCATAAGCATCTGATCAAACCTGCTTGACTCGGTGGTTTGGTCTGTGGGAACTAGAGCACTAAACACGTAGAAAGCGCAGCGAAAAAACTAGTTCCTTTTCAAAAGATCCATGTGAAGGAAAACTGCATACTAAGTTTCATGCAGGAATTATAACTTTGGTACATGAACACTCCTTGTTGGTGCGGTTAGCACTAACGATGTAACCCAGGTTTTGATGAATGACAAATATGTTAAGTTAGTTATGTTGTTGTCTGACACTTTGATCAAGTGTGCAGGAAAAAAGTCCAGACAGGTCGACGGGCTGACCGGATGTCTGGCACGAAGTCCAGCTAGGTCGACGGGCTGACCGGATAGCTGGCGAGAAGTCCAAGCGGGTCGACGGGCTGACCGGACGCTTGGCGAGAAGTCCAGCTAGGTCGACGGGCTGACCGGATAGCTGGCGAGAAGTCCAAGCGGGTCGACGGGCTGACCGGACGCTTGGCAAGAAGTCCAGACGGCCCACGGGCCCGGACGTCTGGCGGTAAGTGAGGTAAGTCACCGGAGGAGAGTGATCCAGTGAGACGCGGGAAGGGAACATTAGGCGTCGATCCCGCTTAGATCCATTTTGGATATCTAAGTCGAGATCGTGACTAGATTCCGGCCTCGAAAGACTGAATCTAAGTCATACTTTTTAATTATCTGCTGAACCTTAACTGTGCTGACAACTGTTATTCGATATACATTTGCCTCGGACTAACTTTGTTTTGCAGAAAAGGGAGGTTTCTGGAACAAGGTGGTCCGGGCTCCCGGAGGCAATTCTATCCAGCCAAGTCGTCGCCACGTGAAGCATCATGGTTTGTGCAACACACATTCCGTGCGCCGAAGGGATCCAGCACCGAACAAGATATAAAAGAAGCCCTGCATGGAGCTTGGATCAATCAATTGTCGAGAACTCTTCTCACCGGGTCTTCCGCCGACGCTCAGGCGACGCCAACAAAGCTCCGACACTACGCTCCGTTCTTTTCCCTTTTGTCGGTATTTGTTTTTAGTTTTCATTAGCATTCACTGTACGATTCTTTTGTAATCATTATTTCGAATTGCTAGTGATTGCCCAACGAAAGTGGTCAAGGACCACGGGCCTTCGAGTAGGAGTCGTCACAGGCTCCGAACGAAGTAAAACAACTGTGTCTATTTTACTTTTCCGCTGCGCTTATACTCTTGGTTTTTCGAATCGATATTCACCCCCTCCCCCTCTATCGAATCTAACGGTCCTACAAGTGGTATCAGAGCAGGTACCGCTCTGATTTGGTGCAACCACCAATCAGGCAAAGGGGGGACTTTTTGAAAGAAAAATTAGATATCGTTTGTCTTTAAAATAAAACCTTACGCCTTTCGTTTTTTCCCTCCAAAACTATTTTTGAAAAATACATCGTCATCTCTTCACCATTGCTTAGTATTGACAAAATATTACATTTTCAAAAATTTGAAATAATATTTTTTTATTAATATTTTAATAATATTTTATTACTTTTTTCGAAAATAGTGAAGTATTATTTTTTTCCAGCACTGCTAATCCAAGATCAAGTCTTGGGATATTTTTTGTTTGTTTCTCTGTGTGCAAGAAATTATGACTCTTCTAGAAGGACGGAACCCCTGCGAACCGCCACCATACGATCATGAAGACTTCAACTACTGGAAGCGATTAATGGAATGCTTCTTAGGAAGCGTAGACATCGATTATATGCTAATTTTGAGGAAACCTTCTCAAAACTCGGAACTGAACAAAAAGGTAAGTAACATTATTTGTAATGTTTTACCTAACAATATTTTATGCAGATTAGAAAAGTACAAGAATGCATATGAGCTGTGGACCCAGTTGATCAAGCTTCACGAGACGCCGATGGAGCTAGAAAATCAAGTTAAAGTCAAATATGGACTCGAATCAAATCCAACGGAGAAGCCTACTGAATTAGGGGTTGCGCTCAAGGTTAGTAATATTTATCAAAATACCCCTGCTAATAGTAGCTTAAATAATCAGCATGATGATAAGTATGAAATTAGTCCAAGTATGATGCATGATAATCTAGATTTAAATGATTTAAATTCAAAATCACAGAATAATCTAGACTCTGATCAAGTCAATCAAGACTCTGATCAATTTGGCATCAACCTTGACTTGGTCAAACAGAACAATGACCAAATCAATTCAAATAATTTAATTAATTCAGAAAATTTAAAATTAGGTGAGCATTTAGACATAAATAAGTCAAACATTAAAATAAACTTGAATTTAAATGCTAAAAATGAGAAAATGGATAAAATCAATAAATACCCTAATAAAATATTTAATAATCAAGATAAAATCAGTCTAGAAAATGCTATCCAAAACCAAGATAATTTAATTAATAAAAATTTAAACTTTAAAGATAAAACTAATCTAACTAATTCAATTAACCATATCAATTTAAAAGGCAAAGAAAATATAATGATAAAATCAAACCCTTTGATAAAATCAAAACAGAATTTAACAAACTTAAAATTAAATGTTAAAGATAACAAATTAAACAAAAATAATCTAGAAATTTCAAAATTAACAATTAATAAAAAGCTAAAAGATAAACCGTTAAGAAAATATAATTCAAACAGTTTAGTTAATTCAAATTTAAAAATAAATAAAAACTTAAACTTTAAAAATAAGCTATTGAAGAAAGATAATTCAATTAACCCAATAAAATTGAAATTAAAAGAACATTCAAATATTAAATACACTCTCTTAAAGAAAGATAATTTGACCAATTTAATTAATTCAAAATTAAAAACTTAAATTTAAATTACAAATTAAACATTACAACTTAACTAAAACCAACTCTAATTATACAAAAATCTTAAATTAAAGACCAATGATTTAGGGGGAGGCTCCAGAATAGCTGGCACCTCCAAAACTAACTTACCCGACAGGGTAACCCAAACAAACTAACCCGACAGGGTAATTAGGATTAGTTAAAAAGAGACCAAGTTTAACTTGAATCATGGTACTGGTGAAATTTTTGGATGATAGTACGTTAGGGAAGCTTGGGCATCGCATGTCTAGAAAGATATGGCTTCGATCTGATGCATTTGGCCAAGTGGAACTGACCGAAGCTACCCTTAAATGGATCCTAACTAGTTAGACCAAGGTTTAATACTAAGCTCCGTGGATAGGACTATTCGGAAAACCTCGAAAGGTTGGCTACTTCTAATGACGTCTAAGTGACTCACCAAGCTTAGAAGTTTATCCGAAGAATGCCTATTTGTTGAGACCAAAGCTAAACCTGAATCTAACAAAAGTTAAACCAAACTCTGTAATTAAATCTAATTCATCTCACAAAATTATAGGATTCCCTGATTGATAATCTAGATCGGGTGAGATGAATAAGGATCAAATTAATTTTCAAATTAAATTAAAATTAATTAAAATTAAATTTCAAATTTTAAATTGAATTTCAAATTAAAATTAAATTTCAAATTGAATTTCAAATTAAATTAAATTTCAAATTAAAACTAAATTAATTTTAAAAAAAAATATTAAATTAACTTTAAAAATTATTTTAAAACAAAAATTAACTTTAAAAAATAATTTTAAATTTAACTTTAAAAATTTTATATTTAACTTAAAAATTTTATTCTAAACTTAAAAATTATTTTGAAATTATTTCCAAATTTTTTAAAAATTATTTTAAAAATTATTTTTAAAAACTATTTTAAAAATCATTTTAAAAACTTTAAAAAATTCTTTTAAAACATTTTAAAAATTATTGTTAAAAAAAATTCTTTTAAAAATTCTTTTAAAACTTTTTAAAAATTATTTTAAAAACTATTTTAAATCATTTTAAAAACTTTAAAAAATTCTTTTAAAAAATTATTTTAAAAACTATTTTAAATCATTTTAAAAACTTTAAAAAATTCTTTTAAAACATTTTAAAAATTTCTTTTTTAAAAAAAAAACTCTTTTAAAAATCATTTTCAAAAACTTTAAATTTTTTTTTAAAAATTCTTTTAAAACCTTTTAAAAATTATTGTTATTTTAAAAATTATTTTAACATAAAAATTATTTTAACTTAAAAATTATTTTAACTTAAAATTATTTTAATATAAAAATTATATTTTTAAATTATTTTAACTTAAAAATTATTTCAAAAATTATTTTAAAAACTTTTAAATCATTTAAAAACTATTTTAAAAATTATGTATCATTTTGAAAAATTCTTCTTATTTTTTCACTATAATAAAATTCTTTTAACTTAAAAAAAATAGTAATAATAATAAATTATTTCTATAGACTATTTTCACTTTAAAAATTATTATTTTAACTTTAAACTCATTTTCAATCTTAAACATCATTTTAACCTTAAAATTATTTTTTAATTTAACTTAATTGGAAATTAGATCTTAAATTAAAACTCATTAAAACTTAATTTAAACATTACTTTTCAACTTAATTTAACCTAACTGAAAATTAGAACTTAAAAATTTAACTTAAACTTAAAACTTAAAGCTAAATTAATCACTGACATTAATTTTAATCTAAAATCAAAACTGAATTGAACGTATATTAATTGTCATTAAATTCCTGTTAGAAATCCCTTAAAAATAATAATTATTATAATTATTTTAAATTCATTTAAAACTTAGACACCTAACTTAAAAACTTAAATTCCGTTAACTTCAACTTTAAACTTAATTATGTAATTAATAAGTAGAACTTAACTATTTAAGTTTAACTTTATTTGAGAACTAAGCTTGCTTTGATCAGAACCTAGGTAAAAATATTAAAATTACTCTAAGTCATTTTTCTTAATCAACCTTTAAAATATTAATTATTTTTATTAAAACATAATTAAAGTTTGACTTAAATTGGACCTTACTTAACCTTGTTTAATAACGAGTTTAACTTCAAATTACCACCAACTTTAAACTAAGTCAATCCAACTTAAAAGGAAGTAAATGAAAAGTTAAATTATAACTAACACCTTCATCAATTAATACAAAATTTAGATTATAGCAAAATTTAATCAATAAATTATTAATAATGATCAATTATTGAATTAATAACAACTTATCTTACTTAACATTACACTAAAGGTTAATTTATTTCAACTTAATCTAACATTAATTACGGTTAGTCAAATTTAAATGAACAATTTTATAAAGATAATTTTACAATCGTCTAAAACACCTAGGTACAAAAATATGTTACGGTTGTAAAATTTTATAAATTAAAGGAGTATCAAATTAAGGGGGAGGTTTATTTTTTAATTATCTCCTGAAGTGTTATTTTTTAATCTTCTCTTTAAAATCTCTCTAGAAAATTCTACCTCAATTTAAAAAATAAATATATATCTACTTTGAATATTTTTAGCAAATATTTTCAAATTGTATGTCAGGTTCAGGGGGAGGAATTAATTAAAAATTTCCCTTTATATAAAATATTTTAAATTTTGTTTGAAAAATGTTTTCTTAAAAATTTCTTAAACCTACTTTTGAAAACTAACTCTTATAAAACTAAGTTGTTTTTAAGAATTGGGTTTAACTTTTTATTGAAAATTGATTTTGAAATTTAGATTTAACTTAATTTTGAAAATTGTGGAAATTAGATTTTTCAAAACTTAAGTTTACAAACTAAGCTTCTCAAAATCATTTTCCTTAATTTTGAAAATCAAAGTTTAAAAATCAATTTTCAAAATCAACTTGCTTAAAATTGTGAAAATTTTTTAAATCAACTCAAAATTGTTTCTTTTAAATCACAAACTTTTTATCCTTTTTACTTAGTTTTTGAAAACTCAACTTTTCAAGTATTTTAAACCATGGTTTTGAAACTAGTACTTTTGAACTTTAAAATTTTGATTTTTGAAAATTAGATTTAATTATTTTACTTTATCAAAATTAGTTCTACCAAACTCCTTTGAAAACTAAAAGTAAAGTTCAAAATCAATATTTGCAAACTGAAATTTGATTTGCAAAAACTCAGTGTTGAAAATTATGAAAGTTAGATTTTTCAAACTTAAATCATTGTCAAAACTTAAGTTTTAAATTAAATCGTTTACAAACTTAGTGTTGAAAAATAAATCAGTTTTTGGAAAAATAAAATTTTCAAACTTAGTTTTGGAATTTTGATTTTTGAAAACTTATGTTTGAAAATGAAACTATCTAAACTTAGCTAGCTTTCTAAAAGCTAAAAGCTAATGCTTTAAACAAATTTTCAAAAGCTTAAACTCCCCCAGATTAACTTGACATTTTTTTGTCTGAAGTCTATAATTACTTAATTCATGCTTATTTTTGATGAATGCCAAAGGGGGAGGGTTAGGTGGTTAAGTTAGGTTAAGTTAACTTAACTGAAAATTCAAACTAACTTAAAACCAAATAAATGCATGGTTCTTGCATATGCTTCTTAACCAAGTTGTCATTCCATCAAAAGGGAGATTGTTGGTGCGGTTAGCACTAACGATGTAACCCAGGTTTTGATGAATGACAAATAGGTTAAGTTAGTTATGTTGTTGTCCGACACTTTGATCAAGTGTGCAGAAAAGTCCAGCAGTCGACAGGCCGACCGGATGTCCGCACGAAGTCCAACTAGGTCGACGGTGACCGGATAGGTGGCGAGAAGTCCAAGCGGTCGACGGGCTGACCGGACGCAGAAGTCAACCAGGTCGACGGGCTGACCGGATAGTTGGCGAGAAGTCCAAGCGGTCGACGGGCTGACCGGACGCTTGGAGAAGTCCGGGTCCGACCGGCCGACCGGACGTCCGGCGGTGTAAGGTAAGTCACCGGAAGGGAGTGATCGTGAGGACGCGTTCGGGAAGGAACATTAGGCGTCGATCCGCTTAGATCCATTTCGGATATCTAAGTCGAGATCGTGACTAGATTCCTGTCAAGACGTAATCTAAGTCATACTCTTTTAATTATCTGTTGAACTTACTGTGCGACAACTGCTTTACAGGATATACATTTGCCTGACTAACTTTGTTTTGCAGAAAAGGGAGTTTTCTGGAACAGTGGTCCGGCGCCGGATGGATCCGGAGGTCCGGCGCCGGAAGGGATCCGCGCCAAGGTGAATTCTATCCAGCCGAGTCGTCGCCACGTGAAGCATCATGGTTTGTGCAACACATTCCAAGCGCTTAAGGGATCCAGCGCTCGAACAAGATATAAAAGAAGCCCCGCAGGAGCTTCGGATCAATCAATTGCGAGAACTCTTCTCACCGGGTCTTGCTGCTCGACGTTCAGTGCGACGCCAACAAAGCTCCGACACTACGCTCCGTTCTTTTCCCTTTTGTCGGTATTTGTTTTTAGTTTTCATTAGCATTCACTGTACGATTCTTTTGTAATCATTATTTCGAATTGCTAGTGATTGCCCAACGAAAGTGGTCAAGGACCACGGGCCTTCGAGTAGGAGTCGTCACAGGCTCCGAACGAAGTAAAACAACTGTGTCTATTTTACTTTTCCGCTGCGCTTATACTCTTGGTTTTTCGAATCGATATTCACCCCCCCCTCTATCGAATCTAACGGTCCTACACTCCTGACAGCTAGGATTTCAACATGATCACATGTCCGTACCTCTTTCAGTATCCACATGAACAAGTCTTCCGTTTGTCACATGAACTCATGAAGTGGAGAAAAAATCAACCAAAGGTTGTGCTAGCAACCACTAGGAAGATTTCGGCCAAGAGTGGAAGAAGAAGAAGAAGAAGAGCATGAACACATTACACTTCATGAAATGAAGCAAAACCCCTTTTATACTCATTCATGAAATTGCCTTAATGTCAATTGCCTTAATTGGTATTAATATTTGTTTTCATCCAATGCATGATCAATTCAAAATTGATCGTTTGCTCTTTATCCAATACATGATCAATTCTAAATTGAACACTCCTCTTCTTTGATGAATTCAAATTCATCAAGCCACTCAATGTATCTAACTCATTAATCATCATAAATCCGAATTGACTCAATAAGTCCAATTCAAACTAGACTCAATCCAATAGTTAGATCTAATTAAGTCTAACTCAATTAATTTAATTTTGATTAGACTTAATCCAATGATTCATCATATGAACTCATCTCCAAATCAACTTGTTCTTTGTGTATAACCCAATAGGTTCTCATAACATTGGCAATGTCACTAAAACTATTTTAGATACATAAACAATGAGTGACATCTAACAAGGCATCATTGCTACCCAAGTGGTGAAAATATCGAGATCCGACTTAACCTTTCCATGTCTATTATCTTGTATGATTCAATCCTTCTATTCTTGATATCTAGATCGATCAATGAGACAGTGACCGTGTCATCATCTTATCAATCTTTGTGTTTATTGATCTCTAAGTAGACACACTTAATTAAATAAGTTCAATATCACATATTGACTCATTTAAACATGGTCATACATTCTTGTGTCCTACTAATCAAGAGGCCATAGATATCGCTTCCGTCATATGGAAGGGATAGATCTCATCTACATTACTCACATCCCTCTACATAACTTATTGCATACCCAGTGATTAACTTTATAGTCTACCTTGTTACAGGTAACGTTTACCGATACCAAAGTACATAACTCCTTATGTAGGGAATCGTAGTGACTTCAGATCTAAGGACTATTCATACTAATAGTTATTATGAGAATGTTTATGACACTCATATAATGATCCATTAAATATCTCATGGTCGATCATTCAGTACATATTCTCTAATATATACTCATGTGTAAACTTGATATCTCATATCCATGACTTGTGAGATTAAGTGATCTGTTGACCTACGTACTAGTCTCAACGCATTAATATTGTCCTTGTGTATTAATTCTTGACTAGGAATAGTTAAGAGTGACGTTCTATATATCAACAATATCTCACTATCAATTCAACTAATTGATATATTATAGACTAGAACCTTCTACTTGAGGGCATTATTATACTTATTCATTCGGCACTGAATTGAAGTAATGCAATAACCAACTTTGTCTTTTATTAATAAATAAAATATGATACAAAAAGTACTCTTGTCAATCATCCCATAATTAATATTAGGGTTAATACTAACATAGTCGAACGTCATTAAATAACAAGGTTGTTGTAGAAACATCAGTGAGGCCCACCAGGGCCTGGAATTTATGAAAGACCCATCATTATAGAATAATCATCGACAACCCCAGCCTAATGACTCTTTTAATAAAAGGTAGATCCGCTACCTTAGCGGCTCCCCTAGTGCCGGCCCCACGGATATGGAGGGAGGTTCATGCAGGTACACAGGCCATAGGCGCATGGCGGGGTAAACCCCAGGTTGTCAGTTCCTGAGACTAATGACTCTTTTAATGTCACATGTAACCATTGTAAGGGAATCATCAAAAGATGCTCTGTGCAACCTATACAATAGAGGCTTCCATCCTCCATATGCAGAGGTGATGGTACAATTTAGGAAAGGTGGCGGTGTGTGTGGGTTTTATTTTAGTAACATACCTCATTATTCGTACAAGGAAAAATAATCTTATAAATAAGGGGTTCCTTCTTCTCACGCAGGTAAGCGTTCTGATCACTCTCCACTACTTTTCGTCACTGTCTTTTGACTAGTACCACTTAGTTCTCACACTAACTCAAGTGTCGGAGTGACTGCGTTAGGGACCCCGCCCTAGCCCGTTTACTGACGTCACCTTCCTTGGTCTTCTTTGACGTGACTGTTAGGGTTGATTTGTAGCTAGGGGGGTGGATAGCTCGTCGCGCTTCATTGCTTGCTCTTTGATGATGATATGCAGTGGAATGTAACTGAAGCAATGCTAACACTAGGATTTACTTGGTATCTACCTTAAGATGAGATGACTAATCCAAGGATCTACATACACGAGCACTCTTCACTAAGAAAACACTCATTCTCGGTAACTACCAGAGGTGGAGAAACCTCATACAAGACTCACACAACAAGATACACTCAAACAAGAAGAAAATACACAAGTGTGTAAATAAAAACCTTCTCTTGCTTAATCTTGTTGATGTAGATCACCTCTGGACCCTTTAGAAAGTACAACAGCACTTCTCTTCCAAGCTCGAAGTTCGACAGTGAGTGTCGGAGAGAATCGCAGTAAGATCGGGAAGAAGAGTTACGGAGAAGAAGCTCGCCAACGGCTATATACTTAATGCTTCTAAGGCTCCCAATCGATTGGGCATGCTTCCAATCGATTGTCACGTCAGATCCGTGTCATCCCAGCCGTCCATCGCTTGCTACCTGTGCAATGGTCACATCCCAATCGATCGGCTAATCGATTGGGGCGGCTAAATCGATCGACTGATCAATTCAGCCTTCTTCTGTGCTCTCGCGTATGCATGAGAAAACTTGCCCTAATCGATCGGTCGATCAATTGGGGAGCATTCTGTGCTTACGATTTCACTTCCCAATCGATCGATCGATCGATTGGGCTAGCCTTCTTTAGAACACACCTTCAATCGATCAGCTGGTCGATTGAACCATAGTTCAATCGATCGGTTGATCGATTGACTTCCCTTTGACTTGCTTAACTCAAGTCTAGGTCCCTAATTCCAACATCCGGTCAACTGTGACTTGTTGGAATTCCTCATGCCTAACATCTGGTCAACCTTGATTTGTCAAGACTTCTTCGCCAAGTATCCAATCAACCCTTTGACCCACTTGGACTTTTCTCCTAGTGCCAAATGTTTGGTCAACCCTTTGACCCACTTGGACTTTTCTCCTCATACCAAGTATCCGGTCAACCTTGACCCACTTGAACTTACCATCCTGTGCCAAGTGTCCGGTCCTCCATGACCCACTTGGACTTCCACCAGATGTCTGATCAACCTTGACTCATATGGATTTCCTTATGCCAGTATCCGGTCAATCTTTTGACCTACTTGGGGTTCCCAACACCAGGTGTCCGGTCAACCTTGACCCACCTGGATCTCCACGTGTCTGGCTTCACTCAACAAGTCTTTCCTTCTGCATAGCTTCACTCACTAGAGCTTTCCATATGCCTGGCTTCACTCACCAGAACTTTCACCTAGCTTCACTCACTAGATCTTTCTTTCTGCCTAGCTTCATTCACTAGGGCTTTCTATCTGTCTGGCTTCACTCACTAGGACTTTCACCTAGCTTCACTCACTAGGGTTTTCACCTGACTTCACTCATTAGGATTTTTCCACTGCCCCACTTCACTCACCGGGACTTTCTCACTGTCTGACTTCACTCACCGAGACTTTTATCTGCCTAGCTTCACTCATTAGGTCTTTCACCTAGCTTCACTCATCATGATTTTCCAACTGCCTAGCTTCACTCACTAGGTCTTTTACCTGACTTCATTCATCAGGATTTTTCCTTTCCTAACCTCTAGCTAGGACTTTTTCAGTCAAGTATTCGGTCAACTCTTTTACCTACTTGACTCTTCTTCACATCTAACTGGTTAGTTCTTGACCAGAGGAGAATTGTATCAATAATTTCCCCAATCGGACAATTGCATCTGCAATCTCTATGTATTGTCAAACATCAAAACTCAAATATCAAGACTCAAACTTGAACCAACTCAAGCTTAGTCAACCTGATCAACCTAACCCAGGAGATATTGCACCAATATTGACAGGTTAACTCATGGCTTCAAACTCCCTCTCGAGGTCACTTCATCAGCTGCCCATTTTCACCAATCACAAATAGGAACAATAGGCATAAAAATTTATTATTCTCTTCATAATTTGATTATGCTCATTTCAAGTATCCCTTGTAGTCTATCTTCAAGTTATGTGAAAAAAGATAAATCAAGAGGTAGGACCACTAAGTTGATTAAAGGGTAGAAAGAGTTTTTTTCGATGGTCCATCTTCAGGTTGAAAGGAAGTAAATCATATGATTACCTTATAGTCAATCGTCAAGTTAATTAAGAAATGAGAAAGATTTTCCCCTAAAATTTATCCGGTCAAAAATTAATCTCTTACTCTACTTAGCAAGTCTACAAATTAATCCATAACTCTAGTATAGCAAGTCTCAGAAAAGGGAACTCTCTATCACTATAAAATTAGGTCGTTCAGTTTGACACAAAGTTCCTATCATGAATAAGTTTTTTTATCATTAACACCAACTTTAACATTGGAGTAATCTTATTAACTTTTAGCTTATGAGTAACGTTGACTTGTTGAGTTTATTTGAAATAACTGATCCGGTGGTAAGAGCCCGGGACCCCCTAACGAGGGGTCAATGCCACGTGGAGGTCAGAGGGCCAGGTGGTCCGTCGAAGAAGGGTGAGCCGACCGGACGCATGAAAAAAGGGCAGGCCGATCGGCCTGCCCGTACACGTCTGATAGTGAAAGACGCCCTGACAGGGGTCGGGGTTCCGACGCTCAATGAAGTAGTAAATGACCGAGCGGAAGGCCTAAGAGAAGGCAGGACATAATGGGCGCGCCGGCCGGCTGGCGCCGGGAATTAAGGCCGTCTGGACGACGCTCTTCGCGCCGGCCGGCCGGACTGACGTCCCGGCCGGGCGGTGGGTGAAGGATAGGAACATCTTCTGACAGCCGTCAAGTCCTATGGCTAGGCCATACTCTAAGTCTGACAACAAGGTGTTCTGTTGTCCCATCGAAGACGTGATTGAACTGCAGCAGTATGGTGTCAAGTAAGCTCTCTGACAGGTACATACCGAGGTATGGGCTGCGGACACGTATGCGCCTCGGTGGACGTGCATTAATTCTTTCACCGCTCTATATAAAGAGCCTCTTCCTTCGCCGGAGGTACGCGTTCTTGGATATTCGGAGCCACCTTTTACTATCCGCTTACCTGACTTGAGCGTCGGAGGGTCGCCGCCGGGAACCCCTTCCCGGCCCGACTTCTGTGCAGGTTCGCCGGAGATTCGTGCGACCAGACGGAGGCCTACACCATCGACTAGGACTGCGCCACGTGCCTAGCGTCCTTTGGTTCGGCGATTCGGACAGGATCAATTTGGCGCCGTCTGTGGGAACGCTCCTGCATCCGATCGGCAGCCATGGACGAGGCTGGACGACAACACGTGGTGACGCTCTCGAACGAGGAACTTGACGCTCTGATTGAGATAAGGGCCGCCAAGCTCATGGAGCAAAAACAAAAAGCCACAGCCGAACGGCCTGAGCAGCAAGCAACATCGGCGTCTGGTGGTCGAGCGGAAGCACCACCGACCACCGTTGCATTTCATCGAGCCCTATTCCGCACCCCTGAAGCCATACCAGCTCATAGGGATAGGGGATCTTCTTCGGAGGAAATGCCTAGGCGAGATGACAGAAAGGGGAAAGCCCCCCGAGCGGACGCATCTCCCGAGCGGATCAATCGCCAATTTTCAGAGGCTATTCTACGAGACCCTCTGCCAAAGCACTACGCGCCTCCGACGATCGGCGAGTACAATGGGACAACCGACCCAGATAATCATCTGGGTAAGTTCGATAACACAGCTACTCTCCATCAATACACAGATGGAGTAAAGTGTCGAGTTTTTCTTACCACTCTCTCGAGATCGGCTCAACGGTGGTTTCGGAGATTGCCGGACGGATCCATCACGAACTTCAAAGATTTCCGAACGACCTTCCTCCATCATTTTGCGAGCAGTCGACGCTACCAAAAAACGAGCGTGAGCCTGTTCGCCATCAAGCAAGAAGCCCGTGAATCGCTTCGAGCTTATATCCAGCGGTTCAACCAAGTGGCGATGGACATTCCAACGGCCACCTCGGAAACCATGATGAATGCCTTCACACAAGGCCTGGTGGATGGGGATTTCTTCCGATCGCTCATCCGAAAGCCGCCCCGAGACTATGATCACATGCTACACCGGGCGAACGAATACATCAACGTGGAAGAGGCACAGGCGGCTAGGAAAAAAGAAACTCCAACCGAGCGAGCTCCTCCAGCCGAGCGGAAACAGCATGCCGTTCATCAGCCACCCAGAAGACCAAGGGCCGAAGTAATCCGATCCCCCCATGCCAGGTCCCACGTGCAAGAGGTAGCCACCGCCCGGCCCAAGCCAAAAAAGAAATGGACCCCGATGTTTTGCTCCTTCCACCGGACGGATACGCACAACACAAGGGATTGTCGAAGTCTTCCCTTCGTGGCTCATCCTGCGCCTCGGAATGCCGGACGACGGTCTCCCTCAGTCGACAGGCAACGGAGAACTCATGACGCCGATCGGACGCGAGCTGATAGGCCACAGCAACAGACTCCCGATCGGCATCGTTCCCCAAGGAAGGAGAATCGCCGAGCGTCCAGAGAACGGTCTCGACCATCCGCTCGGGAAGAGGAAAATAGAAGCAATACTTCCCGAGGCGAGATCAACGTTATTGCTGGCGGACCGACCGGAGGAGACTCCAACCGAGCTAGAAAGGCGAGCGTCCGGCAGCTCCAGATTCATGCGGTCGGCTGTAGCCAAGAACGAGCGGAAGGACCCGAAATTAGTTTCGGGCCCGGGGACTTGGAAGGAGTTGAAGTACCCCATGACGATGCTCTGCTCATCAAAGCGGTAATAGCCAATTACACTATTCACCGCGTATTTGTTGACACAGGGAGCTCAGTCAACATCATATTCAAGAAGGCGTTCGATCAGTTGCAAATTGATCGAGCCGAGCTGTTACCCATGACAACTCCGCTCTATGGGTTCACTGGTAACGAAGTTCAGCCGGTCGGACAGATCTGGCTGGCTACCTCGCTGGGAGAAGAGCCGCTCAGGAGGACAAGAACAACAAACTTCGTGGTAGTCGACTCTCCCTCTTCCTACAATGTCATTCTGGGACGACCGGTGCTCAGCGAATTCCGAGCGGTCGTCTCAACCTTCCATCAGAAGATCAAGTTCCCCGTGGAGGACAAAGTGGGAGAGGTATGGGGAGATCAGCTAGCAGCTTGGCGATGCTACATCGAGATGGTCCGAGCAGAAGCCAATTCCGCTCGGAAGGCGCCCCGGATTGAGGTAAACGCCATCACCGAAAAGCCACCCTCTTTAATTTATGAAGAAAAAGAGGAAGTGCATATTCACCCAACCCGATCGGATGCCACGACTTTTATTGCATCCGATCTGGAGGAGAAACAGAAAGAGGAGCTGATCCAATGCCTCTGAAGAAATCATGATGTCTTCATCTGGTCGACACATGAGCTGCCCGGAATTTCGCCGAGCATAGCGCAGCACGAGTTGCATGTCCGACCGGACGCTCGGCCAGTGAAGCAAAGAAAAAGGGACTTCAGCGCGGAATGCCATCATCCGGCGGAGGTGGAAAAGCTTTTGAAAGCCGGCCATATACGCGAGGTGCCCGAGCTGGCTGGCTATCGTATTAGTCTCCAAGCCGTGCAACAAGTGGAGAGTGTGCATTGATTTTCGTGATCTCAACAAAGCTTGCCCGAAAGATTTTTATCCTCCGCCTTGATAGATCACCGGTGGACTCTACTATAATTAATCAGATGCTCGATGCCTACTGGATATCACCAAGTGTCGCCGCCTGAAGATCAAGAAAAGGTTAGCTTCGTGACGACGCACTTATTGCTATAATGTAATGTCGTTCGGATTGAAGAATGCGGGGCCACATATCGCTTGATGAATAAAGTATTCAGAGAGCAGATCGGAATCTAGAAGTTTATGTGGACGACATTCTCATTAAGTCCTTCGAGCGCGATCTCGTCAAAGACATGGAGGAAACCTTCCAACACGCAAATATGGAGTCAAGTCAATCCCTAAATGCCTGCTCGAGCAAAAGGAGGGTGCTCAGGGTACATAGTGACCGAAGCGGGAATCAAGCAAATCCCAGAAGGTGAAAGCTCTACAAGATATGCCGCCTCAAGAAATACAAGGAAGTGCGTTTGACCGATTGGATCACCGCCTGTCTGTGTTTATCTCCAAACCGCCAATCAAGCCTTCCTTTTTCAAGATCTTACGCAGTTACAAAATTTTACTTGACGAAGAATGCGACTGCTCAAGATTTGAAGGCATTTGAACTCTCTCCCGTAGTAGCCAAGCCGATCATGGGTGAGCCACTTCATATGTACTTGTCTTCAACCGAGCATGCAATCGACTCACTTTAGTGAGGTCGAGCGGAGAAGAGCTCATATATTTCCTTAGTCACATTTTAAAGATGTGAATCTCGCTACACCGGGCTCGAGAAGTCGGCTTTCGCTCTGGTTCTCGCCGCCTCCGTCCATACTTCCTGCGCATACGATCATTGTTAAAACCAATAGCCCGCTCGGACGTGTCCTACTAAATCCGAAGCATCCGGACGGCTCATCAAATGGACGACGGAATTAAGTGAGTTCGACATCCAATACCAGCCCCGCCGACGATCAAAGTGCAACCTTGGGCGATTTCGTGATCGAGGTGCAAAGGCCGAGTGGAAGCTATGTGGAGAATATATGTGGATGGGTCGTCCACTCCTAAGCTGGATTGGAATATTGTTGCTCTCCTCAAGAAGAAAAGATGCACTTATCCGTCCTATTTGGATTATAAAGCTACCAACAATGAAGCGTAATATGAGGCCCTCATAGTCGGTTTGCAGGCAGCTCGGGATCGGGTAACGCTTCATTCGGATTCGCAGTTGGTCGCTCAGCAGCTCTCTGGTACCTTCGAAATTAATAATGCTCGCCTCAAGCTCTACGCTGAAGCCTTCGAAAAGCTCAAAGCCGATTTTAGAGAAGTTATTGTTCAGAAGATACCCAGAGCAGAAAATCAAGCGGCCGATGAGTTAGCCAGGCTCGCGAGCTCAATAACGCTGATCGCCATTCAGCAGCCAATTGAAAAAGTATTGTTGGTGGCGCATGTCGACCGGATGGCAGGCCTCACGATTCCGAGCGACTGGAGAACACCCATCATTGAGTTCCTCCGCTCAGGCGCTACACCATCCAATGAGTATGAAGCTCAGCTGCTAAGAAGAAGAGCCGGTCGGTTCACACTCATCGATGATCAGCTTTACAAAAAGGCTTTCTCACGCCCGTTGTTGAAATGCGTGAGCTCGGAGGACTCGGCTTACATCCTCCAAGAAGTACATCAAGGATCGTGCGGAGGGCATCCGGGCGGACGATCGTTGGCCAAGAAGATCCTCCTGGCCGGGTACTTTTGGCCGACGCTACAAGCAGACGCCGCTCGGACCGTGTCGACGTGCCTTTCATGCCAGAAGTACCATAACTTCTACCACCGACCGGCAGAGGAAATGAAGGCATCTACAGTCTCGTGTCCGTTCGACCAGTGGGGAATGGATATCGTTGGTCCATTTCCTATGGCGACCGGACAGCGAAAATTTCTACTAGTGGCGGTAGATTATTTTTCCAAGTGGGTGGAGGCCGAGCCGCTAGCCAGGATCACCGAACAAATGGTCAAAAAGTTCATATGGCAACACATCATTTGTCGGTTCGGCATCCCTCGCCGACTGATTTCCGACAACGGACGGCAATTCACAGGGAAGGTGCTGGAGGATTGGTGCAAGAGCTACGACATCGAGCAACACTTCACGTCCGTGGCTTATCCCCAAAGCAACGGTCAAGCCGAAGTAGCCAATCGGGAAATTCTTCGTATTCTGCGCGCTCGGCTCGACCATTTGGGAGGAAGTTGGCCGGATGAAGTGCCGGGCGTCTTGTGGGCCATCCGGACGACTCCGAAGGAAGGGACGGGCGTCACACCATTCCATTTGGTGTATGGTGCCGAGGCAGTTATTCCGGTCGAAGTCGGCGTCGAGTCCGTCCGGATTCAGAGTTATGATGATGGCAACGCCGAACGGAGGAACATGGAGCTGGATTTGGTCGACGAGGAGCGAGCCAAGGCGTCCGTTCGGCTGATGGCGTACCGACAGAGGATGAAGCAAAATGACAACCGCCGTGTAATCCCCAGATCATTCTAGGTCGGCGATCTTGTCTGGAAGAAAGTCAAGTCGGTCGGTGATGTCGGCAAGTTAGAAGCTCCCTGGGTGGGCCCCTTCAAGGTTATTGAGAAGCTTCGCTCTGGCGCTTACTATTTGGAGGATGAGGACGAGCGGTAGCTGGATCGACCGTGGAGTGCGAATCATCTCTAGCCTTATCGAGCGGGGTGAAAGGTGCACGAATGTAAATCATTTTTGTATATGTTAGTCGCCCGTGTCCCTGTAATGCAGGAAGCAAAATTAATTCAAAGGATTGCCAAGGGTTCTGCCGATCGGCAGTTTCGAAGTGAGCCTTACAAAGGCCGTCGAGCTCCGACGTTAAATATCGAGAGACGAGCCGGCGTCTATAAACGTCCGAGCGGAAGACCGTCGAGCTCCGACGTTAAATATCGAGAACGTCCGAGCGGAAGACCGTCGAGCTCCGACGTTAAATATCGAGAGACGAGCCGGCGTCTATAAACGTCCGAGCGGAAGACCGTCGAGCTCCGACGTTAAATATCGAGAGACGAGCCGGCGTCTATAAACGTCCGAGCGGAAGACCGTCGAGCTCCGACGTTAAATATCGAGAGACGAGCCGGCGTCTATAAACGTCCGAGCGGAAGGCCGTCGAGCTCCGCCGTTAAATATCGAGAGACGAGCCGGCGTCTATAAAAGAGCCGTAAGGCCGCCGAGCCGACGTTAAATATCGAGAGACGAGCCGGCGTCTATAAACGTCCGAGCGGAAGATCGTCGAGCTCCAACGTTAAATATCGAGAGACGAGCCGGCGTCTATAAACGTCCGAGCGGAAGACCGTCGAGCTCCGACGTTAAATATCGAGAGACGAGCCGGCGTCTATAAACGTCCGAGCGGAAGACCGTCGAGCTCCGACGTTAAATATCGAGAGACGAGCCGGCGTCTATAAACGTCCGAGCGGATAGCCATTCACATGATACGATCAACGACAGCCTGGTCGTCAAGACCAACATACGGCTGAGCGGCTCGCTTATCAAATGCGTACGGAAAACCTCTTTGGGGGTAAGGCACAGAGCAAAAGTTGGTCAGTAGAAGTTAAAAGATATTAGCGTGTAAACGCCGAGCGGCTTCGTTAGAACGCCGAGCGGCTGCTCAGTCGCATGATAAAAGACATTAAAAACAATCGACTTGTCTGGTAGAGCGTGATGCCGAGCGTGGTGCCGAGCGGAAGAGTTTTAAAGAACACTTCAGTCGTGACGAGAGAAAAATTTCTTGCCAAAACAGAAGTTGAAGGAACAGAAAGGATTATCTATTATACACTGGGTGAACCAAAAAAGTTAGGCCGAAAGGCTGGAATACAAAAAAGTTCATACACAGAAAAAACGCTTATCACGCGTCAAAGTCAAAAAGAGTGTCGGGGATGGCGCCCATCACGGTCGCGAGGTCCTCGGGGGGGATGGCCAGCTCGGCGGACAGGTGGCCCTTGGTCTTCAGGTAATCCACCGCCGCCTTGATCGCTTCTTCGAAAGTGAGGGATATCTTGTCAGTAAACTTCTCTTCGAAATCTTCCGAGCGGAGATACGCCTTCCTCACTTCGTCAGAATGGGCCGACTCCCCCTCTTGATATTCTTTGAGCGCGGCGTGGGCAGCGTCGCTGGCGGCTTGGAGATCCTTCAAGTCTCCATCAAATCTTTGGAGATCGGCCGAGCGGCTCTCCTTCTCGGTAGCCAGCAGAGCATCCAGATCCTTGATGCGTTGCTCCAGCCCTCGGATCTCCACCTTCATCCGGTCCATATCCTCGATGGCCTGGAGCTTCCGGGTGGTCGCCGTCTTGATCTCCTTATCTCGTTGCTTGATCATCGCCTCAAGCCGAACGACCTTGCTCGCCAGATCGGAAGCCCTTTTCCGTTCAGCTTCCAATATTTTTTTAGCGACCGTCGATTGTTGGTTGTCCCCGGCGGCTTTAAGTTTTCTCAGTTCGTCCTCCAGCTCGGCCAACCGATTGCTAATGGCAATCTGCTCCACCCAGTTCTACGAGCAAAGGTGAATAGGTTAAAAACTTAATTCAACTACACGAATAAAGAAGAAGAGCATACCCCGGTGGCCTGTTGGAGGTTGCTGTCGCCGAGCTGCCCAGGAGTCATCGCTTTTATGCGACGCCGAGCGTCCTCCCAAGCTTTTGCAAGGGGGCCCGTCAAGGTGACCTGCTGCTCGGGGACCACTGGCCGATCAACAGTAGCCATGTATTTCTCTGAAGGGAGGCGCAGAACGGTCTTAATTAAATTCGAGCCGCTCGGCTCGCTCTGAGAGGCATCGGCCTTACCGGTGGACGAGGAGGGAAGCTCGCCCAAACGCCTGATACGGCGCAGAGTTCTAGAAGGGCTGGATGGCGGCACCTCAGAGATGGCCCTCGGAGAGCCATGTGGGGTCGGAGTACTCTCGAGGGAAACCGTCCCGGACAACATCGGAGCATCCGCGCCCCGCTCGGGCGGTGGCTCATCAAGTGGAGTGGAGGCAGACGCAGATTCCGGTCGGCGGCGCTTCCGAGTGACTAGCGGAACATCGTCGGCCGAACGACCCTCCACCTCGGCTTGGGTAGGAGGTTCGGTGTCGCCCGCTGCCTCCTCGTGGGAGGTAGTAGCTGCTACGGCTTCAGGGGCATTCTAAGTCCCCTCACTTGCTTCGCCGGTCGGATCAGCTAGACCAAGGCCCCGCTCGGCGACCTCTTTGTTCGTCACCGCCTCAATCTGAGCGGCTTTCAACTTGAGCTTCTCAGTCGCCTTGGCGCGCCACATGACTTCAGCTGCAATAAATCAGTTAGAACAAAACAAACGGGAAGATAAGGAACTTACTCATACTGCAGGGCGATCGGCGTGGTAGAGGACAAGCCAAATATGTGCATTACTCCCAAGGAGCAATTGTCAATATGATAACGACCAACCGCTCGTTCGCATGAAGGTAGGCCGTCGCTCTAAATTTGCCGAGCTCAAGGCATCGCCGTCTGCCACTTGGTATGAAAAGTTGGCCGCTCGGGAAAACGTATATAGAAAAAGTGCTCCTTCCAATGTTTGTTGGAGCTCGGCATGCCGTCGAAGAGGACGAAACCTATCCTAGATTGAAAAACAAAAGTTCCCCACTCGGCCTGTTTGGGATAGTAGAAGTAGTGGAAAATTTTTGGGTCTAAGGGGATGCCGTTCAGTTTGAACAAAACTATTACTCCGCTCAGCAGCCTGATAGAATTGGGAACTACCTGGCCGAGCGGAATGCGAAAGTAATTGCAGACTTGCAGGAAAAATTCATGAGGTGGGAAGCGTAGTCCGGCCAGAAATTGGTCTCGGAAAAAAAGAACTGTGCCGATCGTCGGTTCATGAGGTCAATCGGCCGGTGTGGCTAATACTATTTGGTGGTCGGAAGGAATGTCGTAAGTCCGAGCGAGACGCAACGCGTCCTCCTCGTCAAAAAGACTTTCCATGGTCGAGTACCATAGACCCGGAGCACCGCCGGTCGACTGCGAGGTGCTAGTCATGGTCGAAAGACAAGAATGCGGGACAAAAGGGGAAGGTTCAAGCAAGGAATGGGTGGAAACCGACTGAAGGAAACGATTAACAGAAAGAAGAAAACGTTGGGAGCAAGAAAAAGGGTCTTACAAGCAAGGAATGGGTGGAAACCGACTGAAGGAAACGATTAACAGAAAGAAGAAAACGTTGGGAGCGAGAAAAAGGGTCTTACGAGCAAGGAAGATGGTCTGAAGAAGCTGTAGGGTCGCCGGAAAGCCGAAATGCAGGGTCGCCGGCGAAAGGAGGAGCAGCGGGATGTCTGGAAACGAGGAGGTCGAAATGCGGCGAAGAGCAGGGGTCGGGAGCTTTATATGGGCGGCCGCCAGCAATTTCCACCGTCCGATTCAGGTCACCGATATCAAGGTCGTCATCCAGCCGTTCATTTCAAACGGCGGCTGTCCCATCGGAAGTGACGCCATCGCCATACGCTGACAAACGCACGATCGCCACGTGTCAGCAGGATACTGGCCGCATTTAATGAACTCCCCTTACCGTGCGCAGCGCACGTGATGGATAATAGAGGAGAGCATCGGACATGGATGCCAAGAAAACACAAGGCATGGACAAGATACCGCCGAACGGATGAGCATCCTTACGCCTGGCCGAGCGGCCCAATGCAGCAATCATTGCTCAGTCAGATCGGCAGTCCAGTCAGTCAGACTTCGCCTCCTTCGACTAGACTCGAGGGGGAGGCAAGTGATCCGGTGGTAAGAGCCTGGGACCCCCTAACGAGGGGTCAATGCCACGTGGAGGTCAGAGGGCCAGGTGGTCCGTCGAAGAAGGGTGAGCCGACCGGACGCATGAAAAAAGGGCAGGCCGATCGGCCTGCCCGTACACGTCTGATAGTGAAAGACGCCCTGACAGGGGTCGGGGTTCCGACGCTCAATGAAGTAGTAAATGACCGAGCGAAAGGCCTAAGAGAAGGCAGGACATAATGGGCGCGCCGGCCGGCTGGCGCCGGGAATTAAGGCCGTCCGGACGACGCTCTTCGCGCCGGCCGGCCGGCCGGACGTCCCGGCCGGGCGGTGGGTGAAGGATAGGAACATCTTCTGGCAGTCGTCAAGTCCTATGGCTAGGCCATACTCTAAGTCTGACAACAAGGTGTTCTGTTGTCCCATCGAAGACGTGATTGAACTGTAGCAGTATGGTGTCAGGTAAGCTCTCTGACAGGTACATACCGAGGTATGGGCTGCGGACACGTATGCGCCTCGGTGGACGTGCATTAATTCTTTCACCGCTCTATATAAAGAGTCTCTTCCTTCGCCGGAGGTACGCGTTCTTGGATATTCGGAGCCACCTTTTGCTGTCCGCTTACCTGACTTGAGCGTCGGAGGGTCGCCGCCGGGAACCCCTTCCCGGCCCGACTTCTGTGCAGGTTTGCCGGAGATTCGTGCGACCAGACGGAGGCCTACACCATCGACTAGGACTGCGCCACGTGCCCAGCGTCCTTTGGTTCGGCGATTCGGACAGGATCAATAACCATGTACAAAATTTTCCTACTAACCTTATATTTGGATGGACGAGGGGAGGCTCTTTAAAGACTTGAAAGGTAAACAGAAGGGGAAGAAAAAAAAACATAAAGTATTTAGTTTTTCCTTATTTAGAAGGGAGTGAAAATTAATTAACATGTTATTTTATTTAAAAGGAAAGGTAAAGAAGGAAGGTTAAACATATAAAATATAAAATTATCTAACAAATAAATCATCTAGATATAATTTAGAATAAATTAAATCAAATTAATATAAATAATATTAATGATAATAATATAAAAATATATATAATCAATAAATATTTTTTATATAATTTTATAATTTTAAAATAAATATATATATCTCATTTAAATTATAAATTAATTGAAATAATTAATTAAAGTTTTAATTAAAAATCTACCTTTGCCTTGCTCTCCTCTCTCCGCGCACCCAACGTACTCCTCTCGCTTGGCCAACCCACTCACCACCTGCTCTCCTCTTCTCCATCAAGCAGAGCACATGCGGCCCCTTGCCATCGGCGCCACCTCCTCGAGTACGCTCGCGCTGCCATGCAACTACTCCAATGTTGCTGCCCCCTCTTCTCCATCAAGCATTCGGAGAACAGTAGGTGGCGGCGTCTCTTCACCACCAATGTCGCCTCCTCGAGCATCACTATAAACAATCCTGCAAATAACGACAGGATCCCCGATTGAATATTATTCAGTCGGTATTTACTAACGGGTTTTAATTCAGTCGGTAATCACCGACTGAAACAACTTCAGTCGTTGATCCCTGACTGAATATTATTCAATCGGTATTTACTAACGGGTTTTAATTCAGTCGGTAATCACCGACCGAAACAACTTCAGTCGTTGATTACCGACTGAATAACTATTTCCATCGGTAAACACTGACAGATTTAAAATATCAGTTGGAAAGAACCGACAGAATTTGTTTCAGTCGGAAAATCGGCCTTTGGTCAACAGGTTTAGAAGTTTTGAGTTAATGGATTTAGTGCATTATCGACGGAATGAATTTTTCGTCGGAAATTACCAACAGAATATTGATTCCGTCGGAAAATCCCGACGGAAAAATTGATTCTGTCGAAACTCCCGACGGAAAATTGATTCCGTCGGTAATTTCCTTAGGTTAACGATTTTTTGAGTAAACGGGTTTGGGTCAATAGGTTCCAGACGAAATTTTCGTCGGTAAATCCCGATGGAAACTTTATTCCGTCGGTAGATCCCGACGGAATATTTATTCCATCGGTAATTACCTTTGGTTAACGGGTTTTGGAGTTAACGGGTTTGGGTGAGATAGGTTATCGACGGAATATGAATTCCGTCGGTAATCCCGATTAGAATTAGGGGGCCTCCCTTTCCTCTCGGCGCGAACTTTGTTCTCTCGGTGATTTTCTCGGCTTTCTCTCTTGGCGATCTCCTCTCTGCGTCCAACAGCCTCGTGTCCTCTCCCGTTCTCCGCGATCGGCAACCGAAGACTCAAGTATGCTCCTCTCCTCCCTCATCTCTTCTGTTTCACGCACACGGCAACCACCGCGGCCTGCTCGCGATCGACGACCCTCCCTAGACGGCTTCTCGCGGTAGACCAGCCGCCGCAGGCGCCTACTCGTGACAGGCCAACCTCTGCAGATGCTTGCTTGTGACAGGCCGACCATGGCAGGTTGACCGCTGTAGGGGCCTGCTTGCGGCCTACTTGCGGCTAGCCGTAGGGGCTTGCTCACGATCGACCGACTGCCCCCAGGCGCCTGCTCACGGCTGGCCACGACCGACCATCGCAGGGGTTGCTCGTGGTCAGTTGTAGGTGCTTGCTCAGCCGTAGAATTTCTTGATTGTTTCATTGTATATTTGTGACTAATATCTATTTGTTTGAACCTATTTAAACTCATGCAGAGGATCTCAAATATCTGAGACAAACAAAACTTAGATGTGATGTTCAGGTGGATTTGATAGTTTGCATGTCCATTGTTCTATACATTAGATTTGTTTTACTTGCATTATCTTTTGTTTATTATAGTTAGTTTCATTATATGTATTGTTATTTCATTTAATGATATTCTAAGCAACAACATGTGTTTATTAGAAAGTCTAAGTTTATAATGATTCCCTAAACAATATCATTATATTCTAAGTTTATAATTATACCATGATATTCTAAGTTTATCATTCATTTTCTTTAGTGTAGATGAGATTTTCAGTAATATGATACGAAGATCGTGAGATGAGTTTGTTGCTCATAATGCTTTATTTAAACTTATTTCAAGTGATACAAGTTTAATAATGTTTCAAATTATATTCTCATTAGGTAACAATGTATATGAACAAAGCTTGGATGTACAATCGATTAGAAAATGGATTTATCAGAGATGATTTTATTGTTGAAGTTGAACAGTTTGTGAACTTTGCTAAAAGTCATCTAGAATGTATGAATGGTGTTGAGTTACGGTGTTCGTGCAATCATAAAAAAATGTCAAAATAGAGATTTCCGTGATGAGGATACTGTAAAAATGTATATATATAGAAATGATTTTGTGTCAAATTACTACAATTGGTACTGTCACGGATATCCTTATTTATATAAATCAATTGGGTCTTCTGCTGGTTCGTCTTCTGGGACTACTGTTACCGCTCTTGAAGCATCAAATAATATTGATATTTCAATGCAATCAATGGTTCATGATGCGATGAATGTAGTTGATTATTCGAATATAAATGAAATACCAACACCTCAATATCAACAACTATATGAAATATTAAAGGTTAGTGAAAGAGAAGTGTGGGAAGACATTCCTTCTGGTCATTCTCAACTATCAGCTACTGCAAGGTTATTGAATATGAAAGCAGAACATCATTTTTCTAAAAGACGTTACGATGGCATCTGTCAATTGATGTCAGAGTTGCTCCCTACTGATAACATAATGACTGATAGCTTCTATGAAACAAAGAAATTGATCAGAAGTTTAGGTTTGCCTGTAGAGAATATTGATTATTGTATAAATAATTACATGATATTTTGGAATGAAGATAATGCTCTGAATGAATGTAAAATCTGTACTCACCCTCGTTTTAAGCATCATACTCACATATCAGGGAAGAAGAGGATAAATATTGCTTGAAAAGTGATGTATTATTTTTCGTTAACTGCTAGACTTCAATGCTTGTATGCATCTGCAGCTACAGCTTCCCACATGATGTGGCATCATGAGCATGAGCACGAAGGAGGTTGGGACTTTCTCATGTATGGAAACATCTTGATACTGTGTTTCCCTCCTTTGCAATGGAACCACGTAATGTGAGATTGAGATTTTCTGCAGATGGATTTTAACCATTTGGCCAGTCGTGACAACAATATTCATCTTGGTCAGTTATATTAACACCGTACGACTTACTGCCATGGATGTGCATGAAAGATGAATTTATATTCCTTACCGTGCTTATTCATGGTCCAACTAATTCCAAAGATAAGATAGATGTTTTCTTGCAACCTTTAATTGCCGAGCTGAATAAATTATGGAATGTAGGGTCAGTGACTTATGATGTTGCAAGTAAAACTAATTTTACATTGCATGCTGCCTTATTATGGACGATAAATGATTTTCCAGCATACTCAATGTTGTCGTGATAGAGCACAGCTTGTAAATTAGCATGCCCACATTGCATGACAGAGTCCGATGCATTTTCATTACCTTGTAGTGGGAAGGTATCTTGGTTTGATAATCATCATAAATTTTGTATGCAGCTTTACTCCTGATGGTCATCGAGTAGCGACATATATTAGCAGGAAATTTAAATAAAGAGTCTGCATTTCTGGTACTACATGGAGACATGTAGACTAGGAGACAAAAGATTTTTATTATAATAAATTTGTGGTAAGTAAATTGAATATGTACAATATATTTAGCCTTTATTATACTAAATTTTCAATTTTTAATTGTAGAAAAAATATACGTAGGAGGATGGACACGAGGTAAAATTTACAGCGACGTGGAATATTTATTGTGCCAAATTATACAAAGACCTCTTATATTATATGAGAAAGGATGGCACAAGGCCAGCTTATGTATCTGAGGAGATCTGAGGTGAATGGACGGCCACTTGGTCTGCAGATAGATGATAGGCAAAGGCTCTAAAAGTTTAAGAAAATAGGAATACAGAGCCAGGTGGCCCGAGTGTCGGATCCGCTCGGCATACATCAAGATCCCGATCCATTATTAAGTACGCTATGGATCTAGTGAGTGAAATTTAAAGTTATATAAATCAAATTTTTATTTATTAACAAACTTGCATAATTTTGGCACAACTTATTTGTGTATATAGGAGCGTTCTTTAGAAAGACAACACACTTGCCTGGATATCTTTGTCAAGACTCGCCAGAAAAAGGATGGCACATATGTTGATGTTCGATCCAAGAACATTGGGGTTTGAATTATTAACTTTATTATATTTAATTATTAATAATGATTAATTATCTTTAGTAATTGTGTACAACATATAAATCGTATATTTTTTTTCTACACAGGAGGAAATGACAAGTAGGGTGGCTTAGGCATCTCAGCCACCAATAGAGGGAGGAGAGTCACAAGATTTATCCACCTAGCAAATAAATGATATTTATTATGATGTTGTGGGTGGAAGGACAAAGAACTCCTCCCTCTACGACCTTGACTCTCAGGCTAAGGTGGTATTTGATCGCTTGAGGACTCCTAGGGGTCGTGCTAGTTCCTCTTCTTCTTCTTCTGAGGTAGAGTCATTAAGAAAAGAAAATCAAGAATTGAAGACTCAAATGACTATGATGGATCAGAGGTGGGAGGAGAGGTGGGCTGCTCAGGAGCAGGCATTGGCTCAGATGCGAGCAGTCATTGCTAGATGGGACCAGTCACAGCAGCCCCAGTCATAGCATGATATTGAGTCACAGGAGACTCAAGACCCATCAGACCTTGTTGATGATTAGATTTTCTGAGGTATGTTCAACTATAACTTGATTTTTTTTAAATTTATCATATATTAAATAAAATATATTTGTTCTATTTGGATATTATTAGATATTTATCTTAAATTATATTATATTTTTTCAGAAGTCCATATTGATACATTCACCATCACTATCATTGCATATCCAAAATATAATTCAGGTATTTTTTTTTACATGTAAAATTAGTTATATATTATAATTTTTGAGTTATATATTACATTTGTATCGATTCGTTCTAATCAGGACCCTTGTATTTGACTTTCACATGATTATATTTGGATATATGTAGGAGATATATCATGGTAAGTATTTTAGATATGTTGTATTTGCCTTTTACTTGTCATTCACTTTGGATAGTATGATTGTGAGTATGTTGTGTATTTGGATACTTATGCTTGTGTTTTGTACTGAATTTTAGACATTTAGACAATTATGATTGTGTTTCATATTGAATTTTGGATATTTTGATTGTTTATATGTTGTGAGTATGTTATAGGAATTGTGATTTATGTGTGGTTTGTGTTTGTGTTGCCATCGTTTGTGATGATTTTTATTGATATGAAAATTGTATATAGGATAAGATCTAAACAAGAGAGGTGCTATTGAAATTTTAGCAGGCATTATTGACGGAATCATGATTTCCGTTGGTAATTTTCAACGGAAAGCATGATTCCGTCGGTAATTTTCGACGGAAAGCATGATTTCGTCGGTAAAATATCAAATCTGTACAGTCGTGTATCGATAAATTACCGATGAAATATTATTTTCCGTCAGTAATTACCAACGGAAATCATGATTCCGTCGATAATTTACCGACGGAAAACAGGATTCCATCGAAAATTACTGACTAAATCTTTTTTCCCGTCGGTAATTACCGACAAAAAACAATATTCCGTCGATAATTTCCAACGGAATCGTGTTTTCCATCGGTAATATACCGATGGAAAAAAAGATTCAGTCGGTAAATTCTGTTAACTTCTGTCTTTTATCTGCCGACCGGGCAGTTTTCTGTCGTTAAACATTACTGACGGAAATTTATATTTCGTCGGCGAATACTGACTGAATATCATTTTCGTCGGTAAATTTCGTTCCCGACGCAATAACTTCCGATGTCACAAATTCTGTCGTTATTCCGTCGGTAATCCAAATTATCAATGGAATTATGATAAAAAATTCTGTAGGTATTTGCTGTAATTTTTGTAGTGCATGCTCTCGCCGTCACCCATCACCTCTGTGATTGCTACCCATCCAGAGAGCCTCAATCATCTCCTCGTCAAGCTCTAGCAAAGGATTATATTGGAAGAAATTTTATTTGTGTTCCCCATCCCCTTCCTTACACTTCGATTTGGAGTGTAAAAAATTCAGCCTCTGTTTTTTCCTCACAAGGTTACGACTTACTCATCCTTCCCCTTCATCTCCTTAATTCACTCCTTCCCAAACAAGATTAAAAGTTCTCCTTCTTTGGTCCTATTCAAAAGCGGTGAAGGCGATGAACTAGAAATGTGGCTCCGCTGTTGACGGGACAAAGATTCTGAGTTGTCCTATAACATAAGGAGCCTTATTGTCGGGCCAGGGAATTGGTTCTCGTCTGCTCTCCGACGCTCAAGTCAGTGATTGGTTGGTGGAGAGAAGTAGTAAACAGTAGTGAAGAACTTGTGAGAATATGAAGTATCACATACCTCTGCATTATGCGATTTATAGTGTTGCTATTACGTTACGCACACATCTCAAAGTACGAACACAGTTTTTTAAAGTATTCTTCCTTAAGCAAACATGCAAGTCTATGTGGTTCAACAAATTGGAAGTTTCTAAAACATGATTTGCCTGCGGGATGTTCTCTGTCCTTTATAACACAAACTTTCAAGAAAGTACGATATGATAGATGTATGAGTTCTGTTGTAGGCCGGTCAGCCTCCACTCAGCCAGGGGACCGCCAGTTTTGCCTCACGGATTGCAGTCAACCTCGCTCTTCACTTGGCTCTTTATTTGATCGAGAAGTAATATGTCCAATCAACCCTTATGTCTGATTGGATATGATGCTGAGCTAGATAAATTAGTACTTAGCTTCAAACTTTATCTGTAAGTTGCGAAGGACGTCTGCTTGGGAGATCCAATCGGCCCTTAACGTCTGACCGATGATGCGAGGTCCACTTGGCCAATCTAGCAGGGTCGATCGTTCTAGCTCTGACCAACCATATGACTTTAACTACTTGACTTCAACCTTTACATTAACTGATCATCTTTACTTTCATCCTCGTTTTTATAGGATTATCTTTATCACCGTATCATTCTCTTTTCTCCCGTCTCTCATCTCCTCCTAAACATAAGGGAAAGAAATTCCTCCTCCTAAACAAAAGGTAAAGAAGATTCATACTGACACATGATTAAAGGTAACTCGTTCAACCTCGTGAAATGGAGAAAGTAAATTATATTGATCGAGTGGTCTTTTTAGAGAAGAGTAATTTTATTTTTCAAGACATTGTTCTATAAAAATTCGATCTTTATTCACATGGGACCTGCTAAAAGATGCTGTGTGCAACCTGTACGATAGAGGCTTCCATCCTCTATATGCATAGGTGGTCAGTACAATTTGGGAAAGGCAGCAGTGTGTCAGTACGATGGGTTTTATTTTAGTAACATACCTCATTATTCGTGCAAGGAAAACTAATCTTATAAATAAAGGGTTCCTTCTTCTCACGTAGGTAAACGTTCCCATTGCTCTCCACTACTTCTCATCATTGTCTTTTGACTAGTACCACTTAGTCATCTCACTAATTCGAGCGTTGGAGTGATTGCACTGGACCCCGCCCTAGCTCGTTTACTCACGTCTCCTTCTTCCTTTGTCTTCTTTAACGTGACAAGTAAACTCACGACTTCAAACTCCCTCTCAAGATCTTCTTGTAGTCAGCAAACAAGTCACTTCACCAGCTGCCCATTTTCACCAACTACAGACAGGAACAATATGCATAAAAATTTATTATTCTCACTATAATTTGATTATGCTCATTTTAAGCATCTTTCATAGTCTATTTTCAAATTATGTGAAAGGAGATAAATTAAGAGGTAACTGACCACTAAGTTGACTAGGGGTAGAAAGAGTTTTTTTCGATGATTCATCTTTAGATTATGTAAAAGAAAATAAATCATAAAATTATTATAGTCGATCGTCAAGTTAACTAGGAGTTGAGAGGGATTTTTTCCCTAAAATTTACCAGTCAAAATTAATCCCTTACTCTACTTACTAAGTCTACAAATTAATCCATAACTCTAGTGCAGCAAGTCTCACTAAAAGGAACTCTCTATCGCTATAAAATTAAGTCGTTCAATTTGACACAGAGTTCCAATCATGAATGCTCTATGAAGTTTTTTTTTTTTATTAACACCTAACTTTAACGTTGGAGTAATCTTATGAACTTTTAGCTTTTGAGTAACGTTGACTCGTTGAGTTTTTTTTTTTTTTAAATAACCATGTACAAAAATTTCCTATTAACAGGCCTGAAAGGTAGGGAAAGAAAAAAATAATAATAAAATATTTAGTTTCTCAAATAAGTAAGTGAAAATTAATTAACTAACATATCTTATCGTATTTGAAAGGAAGGAAAAATAAGAAGGTTAAACATATAAAATTAACTTAAAATAAATCATCGTAAATATATTTTAGAATAAATTAAATCAAATTAATATAAATAATATTAATGATAATAATATAAAAATATATATAATCAATAATTTTTTTATAATTTTAAAATAAATTTATATATCTCATTTAAATTAAAAATTAATTGAAATAATTAATTAAAGTTTTAATTAAAAATTTAACTTTGCCTTGCTCTCCTCTCTCTCCTCGCACACTACGTACTCCTCTTGTCTGGTCAACTCGCTCACCGCCTGCTCTCCTCTTCCCCATTGAGCAGAGAGCAGTCGTCGTCTCCTCGCCACCGGCGTCGCCTCCTCGAGTACGCTCGTGTTGTCATGCATCTACTCCAATGTTGATGCCCCTTCTTCTCCATCAAGCAATCGAAGAACAGTAGGTGTCAGCGTCTCTTCACCACCGGTGCTATCTCCTCGAGCATGCTCTCATCATCATGCGTCACCTCCGCGATTGCTGCCCATCCAAAGAGCCTCGGTCATCTCCTACTCCTCAAACTCTAGCAGAGGATTATATTGGAAGAAATTTTATTTGTGTTCTCCATCCCCTTCCTTATACTCTGATTTGGGGTGTAAGGAATTCAACCTCTTTTTTTTCCTCACAAGGTTAAGATTTACCCATCCTTCCCCTTCATCTCCTTAATTCACTCCTTCCCAAACGAGATTAAAAGTTCTCTTTCTATGATTTTGTCCAAAAGTGCTGAAGGCGGTGAACTAGAAATGTGGCTCCGCTGTTGACTAGACGAATACTCCAAGTTGTCCTGCAACATAAGGAGCCTTATATAGTGCTAGGCCAGGGACAAGTCCCCGCCTACTCTCCGACGTTGAAGTCAGTAATTGATTGATGGAGAGAAGTGGTAAACAGTAGTGAAGAACTTGTGAGAATATGAAACATCGCATATCTCTGTCTGTATATGGAAATCCCTTTTATAGTGTTACTATTGCGTTATGTACACGTCTCAAAGTACAAGCACATGTTTCAAAACATTCCTAAGGAAAAACAAATTATAAAGTGCTTCTTACACATTTCTTTCAACGAATGTGCAAGTCTCTATGATTCAACAGATTGAAAGCTTCTGAAACACAATTTGCCTACAAGACACTCTCTATCCTTTATAACACAAACTTCCAAGAAAGTACGATATGACAAATGTACGAGTTCTGTTATAGGTTGGTCTGCCTCCACTCGGCCAGGGGGCCGCCAGTTTGGCCCCACAGATTGCAGTCAACCTTATTTTTCACTTGACCCTTTATTTGACCGAGAGGTAATATGTTCAATTGACTCTTATGTCGGATCGGATATGGCGATGAGCCAGATAAATTAGTACTTAACTTCAAATCTATTTGTAAGTTGCTTAGGACGACTGCTCAGGAGGTCCGATCAGCTCTTAACGTCCGACCGACGATGTGAGACCCACTCGGCCAACTTAACAGGGTCACCATTTTAGCTCTAGCCAACCATACGACTTTAACTACTTGACTTCGACCTCTATATTAACTGATTCTCCTTACTTTAACCCTCATTTTAGAGGATTATCTTTATCACCGTATCATTCTCCTTTCTACCCATCTCCCATCTCCTCCTAAACATAAGGGAAAGAAGGTCCTCCTCCTAAACAGAAGGTAAAGAAAATAACTCGTTCAATCTCGTGAAATGGAGAAAGTAAATTATATTGATCGAGTGGTTTTTTAGAAAAAAGTAATTTTATTTTTCAACAGATTATTCCATAAAAATGATCTTAATTCACATGGGACCTACCATCTAAGTATCAACTGACTATGCCCGCGGGGCTATAACGAAGGTTTATGAATCAGTTTCTTCGAGTTGTCAACATTATTTGGTGACAATATTTGTCAATTTTGAAGACTAACAATCACTCAATTATATATATTATTAAATCTTAGCACAGGAGGAGTTATCGAATAAGTCCCTGGAACTAACCATAATTAACTATTAACGGTTACAAGAGATCTCTGTCATCGGAGAATCGACCTGCTCCTCATCTTCCTCGTCGTCGCCGGTGATCTGGTCGAGGACGATGACGAGACCCATCGCGAACGCGGAATCGCAGTGCGGCTGAAGGTACAGCGAGAACACGTCCCTCCCCAACACCACGTGCGACAAAGCGTCCACCTTGCGCTTGATCTCAGCCACCACCACCGCTCTTCCTCCTCCGCTGCCCTCGTAGAGAAGCCGGCAGCAGCGCTGCGAGAAGGACCCCTCGATCCGGTACTCGTCCGATTCCACCTCCACCGCGAAGCCGCCCCTATCACCGCCGAAGATGGAGGAACGCCGCACCGCAAAAAGGGGCCGCTGTCCCTCTTTCCTCTCCCCGAGGAAAGCCTCCCACCGCTGATGCAAGCTCGGCAACTGCAGGAGGAGGAACGACAGTAGGGAAACAATTAAGGATCGATTTGAATCTCAAATCTAAACCAATCGATATCGGACCTTGCGGCGGAGGGTGACGATGGGCTCGCCGGAAGGATCCATGAGCAGAATCTGGCGGTCGGCGAAAGCAGGGGAGCCACTGCGGTCATAGGTGTCGACTCGGAAGACCATATCTCCGGTTTCGTGGTCGTAGGCTGCAAAACCGTCGCCGGGGAAGAAGAGGGACGTCTTTCGGATCGTCAGCTCCCGCTCCGCCTGGCTACAAAATCTCTCTCCGACGACCGCCACCACCTCAGACGCTCCCAAATCGGCCTCCATTCCGAAGATCGGGTGATCACAGAAAGAGAAAGATCGATAAAGAGTGAGTTGGAAGGCAGAGAGGGGAGATGCAGACATGCAGTGGTAAATATGAGGCTGTGAAGCCATGGCTGCTCTCCGAATACTGTGACGCAGTGGGAACAAAACTTTAGGTAAATGGACTGCACGTGTATTCACGTGAAGGTCCCTAAGCTAGTCGTGGGATCCCATGGATAGAATTATATAGTTTTTAAAGGATAAAAATAAAAAAGTGGTTTTATTTTCAGATGTTTTATTTTTTAAATTTAAAAGATTGTGTTATTTTATTTTTTATTCAGAAAATATTTTTATGCAATCATTATTATAATAACTTTAGCCAACATTAATACAATTGAAACAGTTTGAATCAAAATGACTCTAAATAAATTTAGTAATGGTTCTATATTACCATAATTTTAAATAAAACTATTGTAAGTATAATCATTTTTAGTATAACAGTTTTGATTAAAATTTATAATATTATTTGATCAATTCTAATTTTAAGTAAAATTATTTGCAAGAATGTTCTATTATTTTTAGAGATAAAAATTAAGATAGATGCCCCTTTTTTCAATATAAATCGTGGTTTTAATAAAAAAAAATAAGGTACATTAAAAAATTGTTGGATTATATTGTAAATATTATCCAATTATATTGAGAAAATTAAAAGGAGGCTTCATAAATCATCAAAAAGTATTTTTTTTAAAAAAAAAAAATCAAATTGCCTCTCATCTGGTAATTTTATCATGAAATTATCCCTTAATCTAAGATTGTTATATAAGCCATCAAGTAACTTCTACTGCAATATATATTAACAGATTTAGCAATTATTTTTTTTGGTTATTAATCTGTCGCTAACAGTCATTAGTGATTGATTAAAGACCCAAAACTTAAATTACTAAATATTTGATCGTCCAATAATGAAGCTAGCCAAGGTTATCTATCTGAGCTGATCCAAGTTGTGGGCAATGAGCGCCAACGTCATCATTTCGGATTACCTTCCTCTTTTCTCTGATGTTTTTATTTCCACTGTAAATATGAGTTTTTCTTCTACTCGATACCATTGGTGTCGAGCTACAACCTAGGTAAGCCATTACCTAGCTCTGCTCGTGCGATCGCCAACCAGGTTTAGCGACGGAAGTTGATTTTCGTCACTAAAGTAGCGACGACAAATTTATTTCCATCGCTAACAAAAACATTACAAATACTAACACAGTTAGAAACTAACAAACCAAACACATATCAACAAGCCAACACAATTATAAATTAACGATACATTCAACATTCATTATATCAATAAATCATCGTATATGGTTTAAAAACATTCCAAATACTTCCATCATAAAAACAATGGCAATTTATCAAAAGACGTACTACAGTTAATGTATTTACCAAAAAGCGCATTACGGTTTTGTATTTACCAAAAGGCGCATGTAAGTGATGTATATTACCGAATATAACCCTACCGCCAACCAACACCTCTGATCAGTCATCAATTCCCAGGCATCCGAATCACATTTTTAAAAAACTTAGATATTAAAAAAAAACGATCATTAGGGTACCTCCCTCCTTCGTGACATGCGAGTGCAGCTCAGTCTTGTGAAACCCTAGTTTAGTGTTCGTGAGCCATCGGTGAAGGATTCTAGGGTTTACATTACATTAATCAGCTAGTATCATAATGGCGCAAAGACGTCGATCGGGTGAATCATCATCCTCGCCACATCAATTAGCTGTAAATGTTATCATTTTACAAACTCTGTGATATTGAGAAGCTGAACTAGTATGATTTAAATTTTTTTATTTTTATAAAGTATAGGGTTCAGTTGATGTTGGACAGAAACTGCATTGGAACAGTGTCCTCGGTCACTTTAAAAGTTTTTTTCAACCATCCACGAAGAAAGGAACGCATGGAGGCGGTGTTATTTTACATGACCGACACATAGCGCTGATCAAACAGTCACCCTTTCGTATTTTTTTGGACATAGAAGATATGCAGCACATCCGTGGGATTTTGGTAAATATATTTGAAAATTGGGATTCAAGTAGTCAAACCTTTAGATTCTCAGGTACAATTTATAAATTTGTATTTTAATTACAAAGTAGTTGTATGATAAAATTTAAGCTTTTACTAAATGTGGGGTTGATACGATGCCGTATCAGGCCCAACGTGGGCCTGATACGGCATCGTATCAAGCCCAACGTGGGCCTGATACGACATCGTATCAGGCCCAACGTGGGCCTGATACGATGGAGTATCAGTTCTTGATATGACATTGTATCATGTCCATGGTGTTCCTAATACTTTTGTATGTGTTGGTAGAATTCTAATAATAATTTAACTTGGTCAGGTGTTCCGGTTTGCTTCACAAGAGGAGACGTTTCATTGCTGCTCGGTATTGCAGACCGAGGAGCTTCAATTCCGATTGATTCAGCTAAAGCATCCAGTGACCTTTTTCTAACTTACTTCTCAAACAAAAAAGAAGCTACTAGATCAAGAATTGAGGAGTTGCTTAAATTTTATGGCAATCGCGTTGAAGTCGAAGATGATGTTTTATTATTTTGCAAATTCTATATTTTGTATATATTTGTTTGTGTCTTATTTTCTTCTAGTACATATAAGGTCCCGTTAAGTCTTATAGATATAGTAGATGATTTTGAGAATCTTGATAGATTCAACTGGGTTGAATCAATCTATGAATTTATGGCTCCACAATTACCTAAGATTGGGGACATATTTTCATCAACTGAGACAAAACATGCTAACACCAACCTCCCTTACCTAAAGGGATTTGCTGGTCTTTTGACAGTAAGTGTTTAATTTGTGTGAAAATTTTTAATATTTTACGAACAATTATAAAATAGTTAACCCTTGTCATGGTGAATCAGGCATGGTTTTTGGAGCATGTTCCAATCCAAAAACCATACAAAATAAAAGGAGCCAGAATAAATAAGTGGAGGAATATTCCTTCACATATTAGTAAGGTGAGAGAAATGATTAACCAAGTTTCATCTGAAGAGGTAAATTTAGAATACCTTGACTATAGTTTGGTAAAAAAGTATGGTTTTAACATGTGGTTTAATATTCTTACAGGTTGTGATTAACCTAATCTCTAACCAAGATGAAAGATCATTGGTTGAGAACCTTGCTGGCAGTCCACATGCAATGGAGGCATCACAAATTGAAGTGAGTGTAGGAGGAAGGCAGATTAATAAGGATTGTTGTAATTGCATTATTCAAGCAAACATAAATAAAGAGCTAACAATGGAGAACATGCAATTGAAGGAGAGGGTGAAAGAGTTACTTAAAATAGTTGAAAAAAAAAGCATGGAATCTCAATATAGCGAGCCTGTAGACGATCCTCAAATTGAACCTGTAGGTGCTACAACAAGAAGTAGGAGAGGACGTGACAAAAGTCGCTATGATTACAGGGATACTCCAATTGATAGTCCATTGTGACTCAAAACTTTACCTAAGAGGCAGCGTAGAAATATACATATAAGTGAGCCTGCGGAAAAAGTTACAAGTATAGGAGAAGGAAAAAAATTTGTCAAAGAATATGTTGTTGTGGGCAAGGGGAAAGGAAAAATAGGTTTGGATGAAATGGAAGAAGAATTAATATTGTACAAATGATGGAAGATAAATCTGATGAAGAGGCAGACAAGGATGTAGAAATGTTTGTCAAATATGACAAAATGAGGAAACAAGCAATTGCTGTAAGACGATATATGCAAATTTCTTTGCAATTTGTTAGATATAATGGATTATCTAATTGCCTTTTTTGTTTGTATGCATAGTATGTGAAGAAGCAATTTAAGTCTTCCAAGAAAAAAAACAAGACGAAGAGGTGGCGTACTTGTTAAAAGCCTTGGAGGAAATAAAGTATGTAAATTAAATAGTTGAATAGTAAAGTATAATATATGCATATCTGATTACATATTTGGGCTAAGGTTATCAAAAAGAAATTTGTAAAAATAATCTGTGATTTGTTTACTTTGTAGGTTTACAAATGATATAGTTTGGGAGGAACCACCCTTTTGTTTAAATTTGTATTCCCTTTTATCTGGTGTGAATGGAGAAATGTTGACAAGAGGGGATGTAATCGACACGTATTGTAAAATTTTATTTAGGGGGGCATTCCCGTCTGAAAGCACATACAACAAGTCAATATATTGTTCAACATTCTTCACAGTAAGGAATTGATTTGATTATAGTAAAAAATAGAATTCTTTTTATTAGTTGGTTATGTATGTATGACTTTGCATATTTGTAGTCATTAATGAAATCGTCAAGTAAATTTGCCTTCCAACACATGATAAAGACGGATAGACGAGATGAAGAGGTAAGGTATATATTTATACCTTTGTGCAGTGATAATGCACACTTCCACTTGCTGGTGGTGGACACCAAATCAATGACGTTCAATCAGTACAATTCTCTTGCAAGTGGAAGTAAATACAAATATGAATTTGAAGCAGCGGTGAGCATCTAATAATAATGATATTGTTTGTATTTTAATATAAATGCTAGTTGATGGAAAATGAAAATTTTCTCTTCAATCTTCAGGTATCAGATTTTAAATTATATAGTCGTGAGCACATTGCTGCTATTCATCCAAACTTGGAAAGGCATTATCCGTTTGATAGATGGGTCTCTCGCACAATTGAATGTCCACAGCAACAAGCAAGGTAAATCGAGCACAAGGTGTAAATATAAATAATTGATAAAAAAATATTGACAATTAAAATGTTGTTGTTCTTTACAGCGTGACTGTGGCTTCTTTGTGATGCAATACATTCGATGTCTCCTATATGATATGAAGATGGACTTCAAACAAGGAGACATGAAAAAGATTAGAATTGATGTAATGGTAGCAATTTTGAGGGATAAATATTTTCAAACATTGGATTAAATATCCAGTCTTGTAAGGCAAAAACTTGTATAGAATGTAAATGCAATTATTACGTAGTGTAGGACTTTTAATATCTTTGTATGTAGTCTTTGTTGTATAATATGGTGGTATGTAGTGTATGAGAAGATTAGAAACTGTCACTGGAATATTAATAATATTGCATAGTGATTAGTCAGAAATATAAATCACAAAATACAAAATGCAATGCTGGTGCTTATCAGTGGAAAGAGACAATGTATATAAGTTGTAATGCGCACCATTTCTATCTTCTCAAAACTGAAATCATGGTAACGGTTGGGATTGTTTAAAAAATCAAATAGGCTCGGACCAACAGTCAGTTTCCAGAGCACGTCACTAGGTTCCGTGCCAACTGCCACGGAGCAATACCTTATTAGAAATGGGGTATAAACACGTTTTGACACCAGATATACCATCTTCCCAGTTAGAACTTCACAGGGAACATGATTTCAGGTAGAACCAAGTAGGGGAGGGCCATCCGTGGGTTTTGGTCAAAACCCACTGATGGACCTAGACACATCGGATTGGACCCATTTCAGCGCTAGTGGTATTCTGGAGTTGCAAGGACTCAGAATCTGGTGGCAAATCATTATTTACATATTTATAGGTGCTGGGAAAAATTTAAAATACAATCAGCTTCCGTTGGGCCTGATATGCTTGGATATTAGGCCCAACGTGGGCCTGATATCCAAGCATATCAGGCCCAAAGTGGCCTTGACACTTATAAATGGCAACTGGCACGGAGCCATACTTCGTAATCCATGGTGTATAAATTATGTTTGACACCATAAATACCATCTCCCCACCAAGACCTTCACAGAGACTTGATTTCATGAAAATCCAAGTAGGGGAGGGTCATCAGTGGGTTTTGGTGAAAACTCACTGATGGACCTAGACACATCGGATTGGACCCATTTCAGCTCTAGTGGTATTCTGGAGTTGCAAGGACTCAGAATCTGGTGGCAAATCATTATTTAAATATTTATAGGTGCTGGGAAAAATTTAAAATGCAATCAGCCTCCGTTGGGCCTGATATGCTTGGATATCAGGCCCAAAGTGTGTTGGTGCGGGAAGCATCCGACGATCGAACCTAAGTTTTGATAATGGCAAAGGATTCAAAGTTAAGGTGCTTTGTTATCTGACAGCTTTTGCTGAGTGTTTCAGGAAAGTCCTAACTGCGGTTAGGTAAGGTAAAACCCTAGGGGGTGGTAACCCTAGGTCATAGGGGGTGGTAACCCTATGCGGAAAGTCTTGGCAGGTCGATGGCTTCAGGCAAAAGTCCTAGGGGGTGGTAACCCTAGGTGGAAAGCCCTGGTGTCGCGAACCAGGTGAAAGTCTGAACTGGCCGGTGAAGCGGATGTTCAGCAGAAAGTCCGGAAGCATCGAGTGCCGAGCAAAAGTCCAGTCGATCTGGAGGATCGTACTGGCAACAGGTAAATCTCCTGAGTGGAGTAGGTGAGGACGCGTTCCCCGTAAAGGGAACAGTAGGCGTTGGGTCGACCTAGGGTTTTCGGTAGGAAACCTGAAGTCAGACTCGGACAGTCAAGAGACTGTTAAATATTTCAATAGTTATATCATTGTTTTGTGCTAACTTAGTGCTGCAGGGTATTTTTGGGATTAACATATCTTGCAGGGACCAAAGTATAAAAAAGACCTCGGATGAGCCGAGGCGCCTCCATGGAGCTTGAGGCGCCTCGGGTGCAGAAAGGCCAGGCAGCAGATGGAGGCGCCTTGAATGGAGTTCAAGGCGCCTTGACCGGAGGTTGAAGGCGGATAGGTCAAGGCGCCTTGAACCAGATAGAGTTCGACCAGGTCCGTGCCGATCACGCAGTGACTCGGCTCGCTCAAGGCGCCTGGTGAACAGATAAGGCGCCTTAAACCCCTTTATAAGGGTCTCGACCAGCTTTCAAACAACAACTTTCAAGTGATCTTATTGCTACAAGTTGCTCACGAGACGATTCCAAAGTGTTGTTGCAGTCACCCGGAGCTCAATCTTCAGATTACGATATTGTCGTCGGTATAATCGTATTCTTTTAATACTTAATTGTAATACTTGTACTCTTGTCGAGCTTATAGTTGTTGCCCACGGAAGCGATCAAGGATCGCGGGCCTTCGAGTAGGAGTCGCCACAGGCTTCGAACGAAGTAAAAATCCTCTGTCTCTCTGTGTTATTTTTTATTCCGTTGCTTAATTACTCCGATAATTGAGCGATTATAGCCACGAGCGCTATTCACCCCTCTAGCGCGTCTCGATCCAACAATTGGTATCGAGAGGGGTCGTTTTGAATTGGTGCAACCACCTTTCAAAACAAATTTTTCGCAGTTTTTTTTTTTTGGAGTCGAATTAGAATTTAGCCTTATAGCTATATTCTAATTTTTGTTTCCCTCGAATCGACTTTTGCTCGAAGTAGGTGCAACACCACTCGAGTTCGTTTTTATTATTCTTTATTCCAGCACTACTAATCCAAGACTTAGTCTTGGAACATATTCTGTTGTTCTCTTTTGTTACATATTATAAATGGCCCAACAAGAGGGTTTCAGCACTGTACGTCCCCCGCTATTCTCCGGAGAGGATTTTGGCTACTGGAAGGGAAGAATGGAAACGTATCTAAAGATACAATTCGAAACGTGGATGATCATAAAGACGGGACTGAAACTGCCAATCGATGACGACGACAAAACTACACCCTGCGAGAAGTGGGACGCTTCTCTAATAAAAAAGGTGGAAGCCGACGCCAAAGCTACCTGCACCCTCCAGTGTGGTCTTACCAAGGAAGAACTCAACAGAGTTGGCCCGTTCTCCTCTGCAAAGGAGCTCTGGGAAATGCTCATCGAACTCCATGAAGGCACTGACGACACCAAGGTAAGTAAAAGAGATCTTTTGCTTAATAAATTATATAATCTAAAAATGCAGGAAGGCGAAACGGTGAGTTCTCTTCACGCGAGAATACAAGACATCCTTAACTCTCTTCACGGAATTGGCCAAAAGATAGAAAATCGGGACGTAATAAGGTATGCCCTAAACTCGTTTCCAAGGAATACATTGTGGGCATCAATGGTAGATGCCTACAAAGTTTCCAAGGATTTATCTTCTTTAAAACTAGATGAACTTTTTAGTGAATTTGAACTTCATGAGCAGACTAATGCACAGCCAACCGAGAAAGGTATTGCGTTGGTTGCAGGTACAAGCCGAACCCGGGAACCGAGACCACGACGGAGAACCGAACCAGCATCAGAAGCTGAACCAGATTCTGACGATGAAGAAGGTGACATTACAACCGAGCTGGTAAACCTCGTGAAGAAGCTCTACAAGACGAAAGGATTCGACAAAAGAGATCTAAAGAAGGCAGTAAAATCAAAGGAAGGCCCACAAAATACAAAGATGAAGTTTGAAGTTACATGCTACGGGTGTAACCAAAAAGGGCACATCAAATCCAACTGCCCTAACCTGAAGGAGGTCAAAAAGCAAAGAAGGAAAAAGGTCCTTAAGGCAACATGGGACGAATCTTCATCGGAGGACGACGACGACGAGCTCGAACAAACGAGTCTACTCGCATTAATGGCCCGGGACCAAGTCGTTGAATATGGATGCGAGAGCGAGTCTGAGGCAGAGTCCGAGCAAAGCCACGGATCCGTATCCGTTTCCGAAGGACCAGACCCCGCTGTAAGTATCTCCCGGTTGAACATTTTAGTTAGCTATTTATTGCGCAAATTAGCTAAGTCAAACCTGAAAGTTAAGTCACTTCTAAAGGAAGTAAGTGTCCTTAAAGAAGTGGCTGACACCAAACCCTCACCTGACCAGAGTCAGACTGAATTTCCAACTCAAGTTCAAAAACTTGAGGAAGAAAATTCAACTCTAACAAATCAGGTTAAAGATTTAGAAAATACCTTAGAACGGTTTACTTTGGGCTCCAAGAATTTGGACTTGATTCTTGGGACACAAAGAGCCGTCTACAACAGAACTGGGCTGGGATACAAAAGTAAATATAGATCTTATTTATCATTAATAAATAAACAAAGTATTAAATCAGTCCAAGCATGGGTCTCCAAGTCTAACTTGGTCAATCAAGTTGGACTTGGCCAATACTGGGTTCCGAAGGATCAAATATACTACCTCGATAGACCATATCGAGGCCATGATCCAGGGGGAGCAAAAAGAAAAACAATCCTAAAAATTTAAAATTCTAAATTGAAAATTAAAATTAAAATTCAAAATTCGAAATTGAAATTAAAATTAAATTCAAAATTCAAAATTAAATTATAAATTCAAAATTAAAATTCAAATTCAAAATTCGAAATTGAAATTAAAATTAACTTCAAAATTTAAAATTAAATTCAAGACTTGAAATTAAAACTCAAAATAAAGATGGAGGATCCAGACTCGCTGGCACCCCCAACTAAACTACCCGGCAGGGTAACTGAACCTAATCTACCCGAAGTGGGTAAAACAAGAGTAGATTACTCGGCAGGGTAATTAAGGTTAGATTAAAAGGCAAGGATTAACTTGACCCACAGTACTAGTGAAGTTTTTGGATGATAGTACGTTAGGGAAACTTGGGCATCGCATGTCTAGGAAGATATGGCTTCGACCTGGTGCATTTGGCCAAGTGGAACTGATCGAAGCTACCCTTAAATGGATCCTAACTAGTTAGACCAAGGTTTAGTACTAAGCTCAATGGGTAGGACTATTTGGAAAACCTCGAAGGCATGGTTACTTTAATGAGTTCCTTGTGACTCACCATAGCCCAGAAGTTTATCCAAAGAATGCTTACTTGTTGAACCCAAAGCTAAACCTGAATCTAACACAAAGTTAACCCAAACCTTAAAATTGAATTATAATTCATCTCACAACAATTATATGATTACCTGATTGAAAATTTAGGTCGGGTGAGATGATTAAGAAATTTTTTAAAAAAAATAAAAAAATAAAAAAAAATAAAAAATAAAAAACTAAAATTTAAAATTATTTTAAAAACCTAAATTTCAAAATTATTTTAAAAACTAAATTTCAAAATTATTTTAAAAACTTAAATTTCAAGATTATTTTAAAAACTAAATTTCAAAATTATTTTAAAAACTAAATTTCAAAATTATTTTAAAAACTAAATTTCAAAATTATTTTAAAAACTTAAATTTCAAGATTATTTTAAAAACTAAATTTCAAAATTATTTTAAAAACTAAATTTCAAAATTATTTTAAAAACTAAAATTTCAAGATTATTTTAAAAACTAAATTTCAAAATTATTTTAAAAACTAAATTTCAAAATTATTTTAAAAACCTAAATTTCAAAATTATTTTAAAAACTTAAATTTCAAAATTATTTTAAAAACCTAAATTTCAAAATTATTTTAAAAACTTAAATTTCAAAATTATTTTAAAAACTAAATTTCAAAATTATTTTAAAAACTAAATTTCAAAATTATTTTAAAAACTAAATTTCAAAATTATTTTAAAAACTTAAATTTCAAGATTATTTTAAAAACTAAATTTCAAAATTATTTTAAAAACTAAATTTCAAAATTATTTTAAAAACTAAATTTCAAAATTATTTTAAAAACTAAATTTCAAAATTATTTTAAAAACTTAAATTTCAAAATTATTTAAAAAAAAAAAACTAAATTTCAAAATTATTTTAAAAACTAAATTTCAAAATTATTTTAAACTAAATTTCAAAATTTTAAAAACTAAATTTCAAAATTATTTTAAAAACTAAATTTCAAAATTATTTTAAAAAACTTAAATTTCAAAATTATTTTAAAAACTAAATTTCAAAATTATTTTAATAACAAAATTTCAAAATTATTTTAAAAACTTAAATTTCAAAATTATTTATAAAAAAAACTTAAATTTCAAAATTATTTTAAAAAACTAAATTTCAAAATTATTTTAAAAACTAAACTTCGAAATGAAATTAAACTTCAAAATTATTTCAAAACTAAATTTCAAAAATCTTTCAAAATTTATCTCTAACAAGTTTACTTCAATTTAAGTATCGTGAAATCCATTAAAACAATTCAACCACGTCCTATGTAGGAATTGGATCAATGGATGTTGGATAGTGGCTGCTCCAGACACATGACTGGAGATAAATTGAAGTTTACTAAACTCACGTACAAGAACTTAGGATCAGTTGCATTCGGTAACGAAGGTCAACTTAAGATAATCGGAAGAGGTAATATCGAACTCAACTCCAATTTTATTATTTGAAAAGTCCTTTTAGTTGAAAATTTCAAGTTTAATTTACTAAGTATAAGCCAATTGTGTGATAGCGGATACTTAGTAACTTTTGACAAAACCAAGTGTTTAGTTAAAAACATTGAAAATCCTGAAATCTTACTTAAAGGACTTAGGATAAATAATATGTATTCAATTAATCTACCGACATCCTCAACAAAGTGTTTTCTAACACAAGAAGAGGAAACTGATTTATGAAGATTGTGTCACACTCACACTAGACTCATTTCAAAAATGAGTCATAATGGTCTAGTTAGAGGTTTGCCCAAATTAAAATTTATTGAAAACTCAATCTGTAATGCTTGTCAACAAGGAAAACAAACCAAGTCAACCCATAAGTCAACCAATCTAGAAAGAACTAACACTTTACTTGAGCTCCTTCACCTTGACCTATTTGATTCACATGGAGCCAAGTCACTAAACAAAAACCAGTATTGTTTAGTGATAATTGATGACTACTCTAAGTTCACATGGGTAAAATTTCTAAAAACAAAAGATGAAACCTATGAAATATTCAGTAATTTTTGCAAATTAGTAGAAAATGAAAAAGACACTAAAATTAAACGAATAAGAAGTGATCATGGGGGAGAATTTGAAAATCATAGGTTTACCCAACTTTTTAAAATAAATGGATATCAACATGAATTTTCATGTCCTAGAACCCCCCAACAAAATGGTCTAGTGGAACGTAAAAATAGAACACTACAAGAAGCCGCTAGAACCATGCTAAATGAATATAATTTAAATCACCAATTTTGGGCTGAAGCAATAAATACTGCAAATCATATTCAAAACAGAATCTTGATCAACAAATTTCACAAGAAAACTCCTTATGAACTATATTATCATAAAATTCCTAACTTAAATTATTTAAAAGTATTTGGATGTAAAGTTCACATTTTAAATACTAAAGATTATTTAAGAAAATTCACACCCAAATCTAACAAAGGAATATTTTTAGGATACTCCTCAAACAGTCGAGCCTATAGAGTCTACAATCAAAACACCCTAAAAGTTGAAGAAACAACTAATATAATATTTGATGAAGAAAATAATCTACCAAATATAAATGAGAATGTTGATGTTGATCCAAGAAATATAGAAGATGATGAAATTCAACCAAATCTTAATAAACCAGAGGAACCAGCCCCTGACCCACTTATAAGACCAACTAGGGTCAGTACCTCACACCCATCTGATCAAATCTTGGGTGATCCAAACCTAGGAGTCAGAACTAGATCCTCCTATAGAATCCACAGTCAGATTGCCCTAATTTCTAAAATCGAACCAAAAACAATAGAAGAAGCACTACCTGACTGGATCATAGCTATGCAGGAAGAGTTAGCCCAATTTGAGAGAAATCAAGTCTGGGAACTTGTATCTAAACCCTCAAATAAATCAATAATCGATACAAAATGGGTATTTAGAAACAAGCTAGATGATCAAGGCGAAATAATTAGAAATAAGGCTAGGCTTGTAGCTAAAGGATTTAGCTAAGTTGAAGGTTTGGACTATGATGAAACCTATGCCCCAGTAGCTAGACTCGAATCCATTAGAATGTTGTTAGCCTATGCAGCAAACAAAGGATTTAAACTATACCAAATGGATGTCAAGTCAGCATTCTTAAATGGATTTATTAAGGAGGAAGTATATGTAAGCCAACCCCTAGGATTTGAGGACTTAGGATATCCTAATCATGTATTTAAGTTAAAAAAGGCCTTGTACGGACTTAAACAAGCCCCTAGGGCATGGTATGAACGATTATCAAATCACTTAACATCCAAAGGTTTCAACCAAGGTCAAATAGATCCAACTCTATTTGTAAAAACTGTAGAAAAAGACATCTTCATAGCTCAAATCTATGTTGATGATATAATTTTTGGATCAAATAACTCTAAATTTTTAAAAGAATTTATTAGATTAATGGAAAATGAATTTGAAATGAGTATGGTTGGTGAACTTAATTTTTTCTTAGGCTTACAAATAAAACAAACTAAAGATGGAATATACATCTATCAAACTAAATATGCAAAGGAATTAATTAAAAAATTCTGCATGGAAAATTCAAAAATAATAAATACTCCAATGGCAACCAACATTAACATAGACTCTGACCCTGAAGGAAAACCAGTAGATCCAAAGTACTATAGGAGTGCCATAGGAAGCTTGCTTTACCTAACTGCAAGCCGACCCGACATATTATTTGCGGTTGGTATGTGCGCAAGATACCAATCTTGTGCAAAAGAGTCACATTTAACCTATGTTAAAAGAATACTTAGGTACATTAAAGGTACTCTAAATATAGGACTCTGGTACCCTAGAACTTGCACCTTTGACCTTCTTGGCTATTCTGACTCGGATTACGCCGGATGCAAGTTAGATAGAAAAAGCACAAGTAGTAGTTGTCAATTTCTAGGACAATGCCTAGTAAGTTGGTCAAGTAGAAAGCAACATTGTGTTGCTTTATCTACCACTGAAGCTGAATATATAGCCTTAGGTGAATGCACATCTCAATTGCTTTGGATGATGCACACTCTTAAAGACTATCAACTGAACTATCATAACACAAAAATCTCAATTGATAATATAAGTTCCATAAATTTAACAAAAAACCCAATTCATCACTCAAGAACTAAACATATAGAAGTAAAGCACCATTTTGTAAGGGATCATGTCGCTAAGGGTGATATTATACTCAACTATGTTGAGTCAAAATCAAATCTAGCTGACATCTTCACAAAACCCTTACCTGAACTTGAGTTCAGCTCACTTAGAAGACAAATAGGAATGTGTTGGGTAGAATAGACAATGTTTTTTAAATTGGTTATCATTTGCTTTTAAAATTTCTAGGAAAATACTTATTTCAAAACTCCAATTTCTTAGAATTTTCAAAAATTCTGGATTTAGCTTAGGTTTTCCCCTAGATATCATGTACCCCTAGATTAAAGCCAGAGCATCTCACAATCACCTAGGTATACCTTGCTTGTGTTTGACAAACTTAGAATGGCGTGAGGTGCATAGGGTACAGCCTGGACTCAGGAATGCTTATATTTGTGCATCAATATGAGTCTGGGCGTTAAACACATCATAAATAATAATCAAGTCAAGTCTTCCAGCTCTAGCCAACTCTAGCTGGACCAAATGGACTTAATTTGACTAACCATGTGAAAGCTACTGCCCTCTAGGCAATCAGCAAGTAGCTAAAGGTTAGACAATTGGGAAAAGTGTGTTTCAATTTTTTTAAGCATGATTGTACTTTAAGGTTCTAATCAAATTACTTTACCTGATTATTTTAAGGCTCTGATACTTAATCAAATTAAATTCAGTAATTTAATTTGACTCATGCTTGGACTAGAAAACAAACTACTGCTACTCCCTGTGTCCTAAAACTAAATATTTTTTTATCAAAAGTTTCTTCAAAATGCATATTCAAAACTTAATTACAGTTTTTCAAAACTTGTCCATGTAATTGAGTATTCAAATATTTTCAAATCTAGTCAACTTTTTATAACGTTTTAAAGTTTTCAAGTGACCTCATATTTTATAACTTCTAAGCAAATCCCTTTATTGAAAATTCAAATACTCATATTTTCAAACTTAGTTAATTTTAAGACTATTTTAACTAGACTTAGTTAGATTGTACTCTAAACTTAGCTATTTGGCAAAATATTTTCTCAATACAAATCATTTCGAAGCTAAATATATAGCTAAGTATTTTCAAATTTGGCAATCTAAGAAGAAAATTTATTGTTATCCCTCTTTGAAAATTTTCCTTCAGAAAAATACAAATCTACTTTCAAACTGGTTTATTTTTGATATATGGCAAAGGGGGAGAGTAGGTAAATTAAAGTTAAAGGAAAATTCAAAGTATTTAATAAAGGAGGGCTTTTATTAAGGGGGAGTCTAATATTACCAAGTTAAAAGTTTCCAGCTTAACTGTTATTGCATTTGAAGTTTATTTACTTAAGCATGGTTAACTTTATGTATATGTTGTTTTCTTAACTTTGAATTCGTATTGCCATAATCAAAAGGGGAGATTGTTTGTGCGGGAAGCATCCGACGATCGAACCTAAGTTTTGATAATGGCAAAGGATTCAAAGTTAAGGTGCTTTGTTATCTGACGACTTTTTGCTGAGTGTTTCAGTCCTAACTGCGGTTAGGCAAGGTAAAACCCTAGGGGTGGTAACCCTAGGTCATAGGGGTGGTAACCCTACGCGGAAAGTCTTGGCGGTCGATGGCTTCAGGCAAAGTCCTAGGGGTGGTAACCCTAGGAAGAAAGACCAGGTGAAAGTCTGAACCGGCCGGTGAAGCGGATGTTCAGCAGAAGTCCGGAAGCATCGAGTGCCGAGCAAAGTCCGGCCGATCAGGACTGGCAACAGGTAAATCTCCCGAGTGTAGTAGGTGAGGACGCGTTCCCGTAGAGGGAACAAGAGGCGTCGGGTCGACCTAGGGTTTCCGGTAGGAAACCCAAGTCGACTCGAATCAAGAGACTGTTAAATATTTCAATAGTTATATCATTGTTTTGTGCTAACTTAGTGCTAGGTATTTTGGGATTAACATATCTTGCAGGACCAAAGTATAAAGGTGATGAACCGAGGCGCCACCCAATGCCTTATAAAAGAGCCGCAGTAGACTGGAGGTGCCTTGAATGGAGTTCAAGGCGCCCGGAGGTTGAAGGCGCCTTGGATAGGCTGAAGGCGCCTTGAACCAGATAGAGTTCGACCAGGTCCGTGCTGATCCACGCGGGTGACTCGGCTCGTTCAAGGCGCCTTGGTGAACAGTATAAGGCGCCTTGAACCCCCTTTATAAGGGGTCTCGACCAGTAGCTTCAAACAACAACTTTCAAGTGATCTTACTGCTACAAGCTGCTCACGAGACGATTCCAAAGTGCTGTTGCGAGACATCGACGACCCGGAGCTCTGAATCTTCAGATTACGATATTGTCGTCGGTATAACTGTATTCTTTTTAATACTTAACTGTAATACTTGTACTCTTGTCGAGCTTATAGTTGTTGCCCACGGAAAACGATCAAGGATCGCAGGCCTTCGAGTAGGAGTCGTCACAGGCTCCGAACGAAGTAAAAATCCCTTGTCTCTCTGTGTTATTTTATTCCGCTGCATTAACTCTTACGTTTTACGATTCCGATAATTGAACGATTATAGCCACGAGCGCTATTCACCCCCCCTCTAGTGCGTCTCGATCCAACAAAGTGGCCTTGGCACTTATAAATGGCAACTGGCACGGAGCCATACTTCGTAATCCATGGTGTATAAATTATGTTTGACACCATAAATACCATCTCCCCACCAAGACCTTCACAGGGGACTTGATTTCATGAAAATCCAAGTAGGGGAGGGCCATCAGTAGGTTTTGGTCAAAACCCACTGATGGACCTAGACACATCGGATTGGACCTATTTCAGCGCAAGTGGTATTCTGGAGTTGGAAGGACTCAGAATCTGGTGGCAAATAAATGTTTAAATATTTATAGGTGTTGGAAAAAATTTAAAATACAATCAGCCTCCGTTGGGCCTGATATGCTTAGATATCAGGCCCAACGTGGGCCTGATATGCTTGTATATCAAACCCAACGTGGGCCTGATATCCAAGCATATCAGGCCCAAAGTGGCCTTGGCACTTATAAATGGCAACTGGCAAGGAGCCATACTTCGTAATCCATGGTGTATAAATTATGTTTGACACCATAAATACCATCTCCCCACCATGACCTTCACAGGGACTTGATTTCATGAAAATCCAAGTAGGGGAGGGCCATCAGTGGGTTTTGGTGAAAACCCGCTGATGGACCTAGACACATCGGATTGGACCCATTTCAGCTCTAGTGGTATTCTGGAGTTGCAAGGACTCAGAATCTGGTGGTAAATCATTATTTAAATATTTATAAGTGCTGGGAAAAATTTAAAATGCAATCAGCCTCCGTTGGGCCTGATATGCTTGGATATCAGGCCCAAAGTGGCCTTGGCACTTATAAATGGCAACTGGCACGGAGCCATACTTCGTAATCCATGGTGTATAAATTATGTTTAACACCATAAATACCATCTCCCCAGCAAGACCTTCACTGGGGACTTGATTTCATGAAAATCCAAGTAGGGGAGGCCCATCAGTGGGTTTTGGTCAAAACCCACTGATGGACCTAGACACACCTGTGATTGGACCCATTTCAGTTCTAGTGGTTTTACGGAGTTGCAAGGACTCAGAATCTGGTGGCAAATAATTATTTAAATATCTATAGGTGCTGGGAAAAATTTAAAATACAATCAGCCTCCGTTGGGCCTGATATGCTTGGATATCAGGCCCAACGTGGGCCTGATATCCAAGCATATCAGGCCCAAAGTGGCCTTGACACTTATAAATGGCAACTGGCACGGAGCCATACTTCGTAATCCATGGTGTATAAATTATGTTTGACACCATAAATACCATCTCCCCACCAAGACCTTCACAGGGGACTTGATTTCATGAAAAATCCAAGTAGGGGAGGGCCATCAGTGGGTTTTGGTGAAAACTCACTGATGGACCTAGACACATCGGATTGGACCCATTTCAGCTCTACTGGTATTCTGGAGTTGTAAGGACTCAGAATCTAGTGGCAAATCATTATTTAAATATTTATAGGTGCTGGGAAAAATTTAAAATACAATCAGCCTCCGTTGGGCCTGATATGCTTGGATATCAGGCCCAACGTGGGGCTGATAATATAAAAAGTAATATTTCAAAATAATAATAAATAATCTTACACATAAATCGAGGCGATTAAATAAAATAAATTAATGAGATATCAGGCCCAAGTTTCAATCTGCAAAAGCGCACACTCTCCTGCTTCGGTCTTCATCTTCTTCTCGAAGCCATTCAACGCAGCTCCGGGCCAAAACCCACTCTTCCTTCACCGGCGTTCAAGAATCATTTCCGTACGGAGGTCGGTTGCTCATTTAGTTAAGCTTTCTATAACCGGTTAACCTAGGGTTTGTGTGGGTGTGTTAGAATAAGAGCGTAGTCGTTATTACGGGAACTAAGAGTTGTTTTTCTGTGTGTGGTTATACAGTACGTAGGTTCGCAATGGAAACAAAAGAAGTCTCCACAAGTCTGTGTGCTGATCGACCAAATTATCAAAGTTACGTCAACAGAGGAAGAACTAAAAGAATGAACTGGAAAAGTACCATTTGCCACTTCAGAAAGTTTATCTCTTCTGTTAACCCGACTGCAGAACAAGAACAGATGATTCGAGGCACACCTTTTTCCTGGATCCTCGACCTCCTTGATAGTTCTTTTGTAAGAGCTCTGGTACAAAATATGTTTGATAACTGGGATCATGAGGAAAAAAACTTTATCTTCCATGGGAAGAAGCTCAATTTTACAAAGGTAGATGTGGGACTGATTCTTGGCCTACCCGACAATGGAGATATAGTTCGTCTCGATTTAAATGAGGCTTCAAGCGCACTGTACATGGAGTTTTTCCGAGAATCGGATTGTTCTGCCAAACATTTAGAGAAACTGATTAGGAAGTCTAGATCAAACGACAAGCTGTACTGTCAGCTTTTTATCCTGTATTTTTTTACAACTGTTCTGTTTTGTGGGAGTAGCAGTGTTCTCAGAATACCTGTGCTCTCCCTAATTGACTGTGTAGATGATTTTGACAACTTAGCTAGGTTTAACTGGTGCAATGCAGTATACAGTTTCATGGCTCAACAATTAGACTCCATTGGATTGGAGCTTACATTAAGACCAAAACCACAGGTTGCTGATGCAACGCCCAAGGCCCCCTTGCTAAAGGGATTTCCAAATATTTTAGCTATAAGTCCGATTACATATATAGCAAGATATGTGTAAAGATTATGAATTATTTTTATAATCATATTGTAGGTATGGGTGTGTGAGCACATCAGCATTATTCATCCAGACCATCCAGAAAAATTGCCAAGAATACTACGATGGAGGTGGCCTAACTATCATGTTGACACAGTAAAAAAAATGATAGACCGTGTAACTGCAGATAAAATTTTAGTAGATTTAATTCCGACAGAATCAGAGTTGAATTTACTACCAAACCGGCCTCAGCCATCTGAGTATCTTGAGTTGGTTGGCCAAGGATCTTTACATCAAGCCGAAGAAGGCCAACTCCAGTGTGACGATACCGTAGATTGTAGTTTGTGCAAGGAAAAGGATAACAAAATTGAGAGTTTAAAGCAAGAATTATATAAAGCTTCTCAAAGTTTGGAGGAAGCTAATAAAAACCTGGCAACGGTGATAGAAGAAAAGGATAGTCTAGTAGCAGCAAAGGATATTGTGATTGCTGATATGGAAGCTATGCTTAAAGAAAAGGATCAACAAATAAGTGAACTGCGTAAAGAACGGGATACGAGTGGCAACAAGGCTGACACTATAAATTCTGACGTGGATAACAGAATTTTAACTGTAAAAGACAAAATCATAGCCGATGCCGAAAAGGAACCGTGCACACCTTTTCTTTTCTACCCTATGGAAGGTGACTATTAAAATTGATGTTATTTTATTATTTTGATCAGGCCCCTGTAAGAATGCTTGGAGTTTATATTAGGGGGAGATAGAATACTACTTTATTAAATGATATTCATATCAGACCCACGTTGGGCCTGATATGCACTCATATCAGGCCCACGTTCATATCAGGCCCACGTTGGGCCTGATATCCAAGCATATCAGGCCCAACGGAGGCTGATTGTATTTTAAATTTTTCCCAGCACCTATAAATATTTAAATAATGATTTGCCACCAGATTCTGAGTCCTTGCAACTCCAGAATACCACTAGTGCTGAAATGAGTTCAATCCGATGTGTTTAGGTCCATCAGTGGGTTTTGACCAAAATCCACTGATGGCCCTCCCCTACTTGGATTTTCATGAAATCAAGTCCCCTGTGAAGGTCATGGTGGGGAGATGGTATTTATGCTGTCAAACATAATTTATACACCATAGATTACGAAGTATGGCTCCGTGCCAGTTGGCACGGAACAGTGCACACCTTTTCTTTTCTACCCTATGGAATGGATTACTACACTCCCTTTGTGCATGTTTTAACACATCTATATTTCACTACATATTAATGTGACTTTGAAATTACGAACCCCTTCCTGTTGAATGGAAATGTATCGCATTTTTATTTGACACAATGGAGATATGGTGTGAAGTATTATTTCTGCCTTGCAGGTGATGATTTACACTTCTCATACCTACCATAAAACTGTAACACAAATTAAATACTCCATAAAATGATATAACTGAAACATCACTTTCCAAAACTATTTTTCTTACAATCCTATGTATGTACTGCATACAAAACATATGGATCAACTCCTCCAATTTACAATTAATTCAAGAACCAGGGGCTGGCGGCATTCTACAGGTCCTCCGATTATGGCCCAGTTGTTTGCACCTGCTGCATTTGACTTTTACCTTCCCATTATGTTTCGACTCGATCCTTGCCTTCTTTCGCCTACCCGGCTGCACAAGGCTACGAGGACATAGAACTATAATGTTGTTTACTCCCCTAGGCCAAAATTCCTTGCTTCGACAGGGATAAATACGATCCATGTATGTCACATTCCAATTCTGTGAAGAAAATAATGTTCACAATATGGGAGTGTATCCATGTTCCGGTGAATGATGACGGATTTCATGTAGCAAGGCAATCCTAAAATTTGAAACTCCCCATAGCTACAATATTTCCTCTCCAAATCAACAATGTATGAAGCACCCCATGTCTCTACTTCCATTTCGGATTGAGAGTAGGGGAAGACTTTATATCGTCTAGCTTTCTCTCTCCTTGATTGTATTTCTTTGGTAGTATGAGGTGTCAACGCTACATACCATTTCGACGCTTCGTCCCTACAGTTAAAGAACCATTGAGCTACCTTTCTTCTGGTATTATCAATTAACCTGTTTATGGGAAGTTCACGCGTCTCCTTGAACAAAGCATTTAAACTCTCTACACAATTGGTGGTTAGCATTGTGTACCTTCTGCCACTAAAGTGTGCATTAGCCCATCTTTTAGGGTCAATGTTCAAGCCACTTATGAGCATCTGGATGTTTTTCAAGCATGGACTGCATTATGAGATCATATTGTAGTGTTGTGTTTGCTAGCACTGCCCAAAACAACCCTAAATCTGACCTTCTGCCAGTATCTGTTACCATATTGCAAGACATGTGGTGGCAACAAAAAGCATGATGGGCAGTAGGGTAGACTTTCCTAACTGCTGATATAATGTCACGATGTCTATCTGATACTATACTCACTCTGGATCAACATTAAAGAATCTCTTCGTATGATCCAGAAACCACTCCCATGCGGACCCACATTTAACTTCAGCGATTCCAAAGGCTACTGGGAGGGCATTGTCATTAACATCTATTGATGTAGCCATCAACAACACACCCGAATATTTGCCTCTTAAGTGTGTGGCATCAATTCCAATTAATTTACGAAGATAAGACCTGAATACTCTTCTACAAGTTTCAAAACTCCAAAAACAGCGTTGGAACTGATTATCCCCATTCCTGTGTAGTGCCACATAGGTTTCAGGATCCCTGACTCTTAACTCACGCAGATATAGTGGAAGATCTCTATATGCTTGGTCATAATCTCCAACAACTTTCTTCATCACTTTCTCTCGAGCTATGTATGCTTTTCTGTAGGATATGGTCACTCCGAACCTAGCTTTTATATCTACTATAATCATACTTGGCTTGTATTGTTCATTAGCAAGAAATTGCTCTTTAACAAAAGAAGCTACAAAGGATGAAGAGCATGCTTGATGATCAGCACTTTCCCTAATGGTGCCACATTGGTGTTCCTTTATATATTTCGTAACAATGAACTCGACATCCCCCCTGGCAACTACTCTCCACTTACACGGTTGATTGAAGCAGACAACTTTTACTTTATTTTTCCGAGTGTCAACTGGGTTATATCTCATATGTTTAACCATGGCATGCTTCACAAGTTGATTCTTGAACTCTTGTCGAGACTGAAATATCTGTCCTACAAAAAATTCATGTTGATTTGTTGCCTCTTCAATTGGCCTTTGGAGCAATCGAGAATTTAGAATATTTGGATCATCAGCTATTGGGAACTTCTCCTCTAAGTCACTATACTGCTCTTGAGATATTTCATATTGTTCAATCTGCATATCATCGGCAAAGAATTCTTGTACATTTGTATTGCATTGCATTTCCTCTCCATTTCGGTTATAATACCCTTCCTCCTCACTCCAACTAGGCTCATAGTAATCAACAAGTGTTGCACACGGGTTCAGAACCTCATCTTCTTGAATACTAGCTTCTTCATTTAGATCAAATGTGAAATTACTGCTCGTATTTCTATTTGTGTTATGCACACAAGTATACTGTGAAGATGATGGAATATTTGTTCTGGATACTTCTCCTACATTATCTGCATGTACAATGCTAGAAGTTGCATCAAGAGTATTCCATATCTCAGATAGAATTTTGTCAGTTATATGATCATCCCTGATAAATAAATTAAAAAACTATTTTAGTAAATTTGCAACTACATAATCATTTTTTGTAGTTAAATTGTAATTTTGCTCAAACTAGGAACGGTCTGATGTAAAAGCAAAGTTTTAACCACATTACACATTATCGATATCAGGTTCTATGTGGGCCTGATATCTATGATATTAGGCCCACGTTGGGCCTGATCTCATAGATATCAAGCCACTTTTGAAGCAGATACTTCTTGTAAACTAGGACCACCACTGACTAAACCCTAGCCAAACTTAACTATCAACGTCAAAAACTAACATGAATTAAATCGATTAAGTCTTCTATTACATCATAATTCAGGTGTTATTGAATATTATTCCCCACACAACCAAAATTAACCATAATACCACTTTTTGCTGCCACCCTTCACAGACAAATGATGTACTTTTTATTTACCTTCACTACCCTATTTTACAGTAAAAAAATCCATACATACATGTCTAAATCTTTAAATGTGTGCTTCTACTCATTTCCCTCTTGCAAGAAGTTTGTCCTTCTCGGCTGACCTTCTTAACTTAATTTGTCCTTGGTCTCTTCTAGCAACTCTTACGCAATTATGCCATAAACCTAACTGGTCTATTGCAATCGCCAACCACCACGAGCAGTAATGGCAAGCGCAGGGTTCATATTTTTTTTTATTTCAAGTTTATAACACCACACAGAGGGACGAAGGGAGAGAGACGGTGAGAAGACGTGTATCCGAACCACAAATTATTTTTCTATTCTACTTTCGGCTTGGATGCTTGGAAAAATGTGTTTGAAAAAGGCGGCTGCCAGGTTAGCCAGAGGGGTAATCTGGGGATTGATTTTGGTAAACTCCGCCTTTTGGTAAATACAAAACTGTGATGCGCTTTTTGGTAAATACATTAACCGTAGTACGTGTTTTGGTAAATTGCCGTAAAAACAAACACAGAGTTCAAATACAATATATGATCATGATAAAAAACTAGTACATTCATCATCGTCACATCTCATCATTCGATCATGCAGCAAGTACAATAAAATAGATTACTATAAAATACAAGCACATAGTGACATGTTCACTACATTTTTCTATTTTGAACCAAACTCTATTCATATATGAATCTAAAGTTAAACTAAATATACATTAATCTAAAGTTAAGTTATACACAAAGTCCAAACTATTTATAGAAAAATACAAAAACTGATTATATAAGTTTAACATATTTCAAAAAATATATATCTTAATCAGGGCCATAGCTACATGAGGCCCAGGGGGTGCGACCGCCCCCTCTGAAATTGGGGGGGGGGGGGGGGGGGGGATTAATACAATGATTTTTTTTTAAAAAAAAAAGGATTTAGTTATAAATTCTAAAAATTCAAGATTTTTTCATAAAATGTTCAATTAAAACAAACAAAAATCCAAACTTTTTTTTCTCTCTTTCCGCCAATTTTTTCTCTCTCCCATTGCCGGTACTTTTTTCCCCTCTCCCTTCATGTGTTTTCTTCCTCCTAATCTCCTCCCTTTTTTTCTCTCCTGTGGTCTTTTTCCTCTCATAATCCCCTTATTATTCTTTCCCTAATTTTAATTTTACCCTCAAAATTCTTTGTCGTACATTGATGTTGTTGTCATCCACGTTGCTATCGTCGTTATCACCAACACCATTGTCATTTGCTACAGCACTGCCATCATCACTTTGCCGACGCTCCACAACAAACGCATTTTGATTGAGGCAAAGTTTTCTTGCTTTATCTCTTTTGATTACGAATTTAAGTGTTGGAAAAACATATAGTGTTAATTTTTCATATATTTATAATTTATTTTCTAGCTAAGTATGTCAAATATTTATAGATATTGAGATCTTCTATGCATTTAATGTTTGATTTGTTTATGAAGGTGATCAATTTCATTGACGATCATTCAAAATTTGATCAATTAAATAATATCATTGATTATTTCTCATTATATGATTCACTACAAGAAAACCTGCAATTAAATTTCATTATCAATTCCATCTCTATACTTATTTAACCTCTTTAATTAGCTACGAAAACTTAATTCCCTCGCTATTTTAGCAACAAAATAAATTTTCGTCTCTATTTTAGCAACTCAATTAAGTTTCTGTCACTAATTAACTTTCTAATTAATATTTTTATTCTCGATTTTTCTTCCCAGAGCCCTAAAATCTTCCTCTATGATCGACCTTCTCTCCTATCTCTGACATGCTCCTCTCCTCTCCTCTTCGATCTCTAGCACTGGCATGCATCTCGTCGGTATGCACGATCTTCTCCCGTTCCCTCTCCTCTCTTAGTGACTGCTTGGCGGTGGCCTCACAGCGAGGTCTCGCTTTGGCCATAGCCTCACAATGAGGTCTTTCCTTTGTTGCGGCCTTGCAGTGAGGTAGCGAGGTTGGGCTTGACCTTAGTAGTATGTCGTGATCAACTTGAATTCGCTCCTCCTGATTGCAAATTCTAACTATGCCACTGATCTTAATGAAAATTTGGATGTATGATAGTGATAGAATATACCTTTATCTATATTATTCTTTAAAAAAATATAATACAATTAGAGATGTATATAGTATCAAAAATAACCAAATTATTTTATATTTTTTATGAATTATTAACAAAAAAGCTAAGTCAAGTTCTGAGTCTCCTGAGAATTAAAATCATATGACGTTGTAAAAGTAGAAGGACTCATTAATGAAATGCAAACGAAGAATTCTTGTATATGTCCCTCTACTGTCGTCTTGACTTGATTATCAATCGACTCCTCTACTGTTGTGACTTGATCCTTCAATTCTTGATTTTCTTTTCTTAGGTCTTCCACTTCATTAGTTGATGAAGAGTTGGGACAACCCTTAACCCTAGGAGGCATCACAATATCATATACAACTTTTGCTAAGAGCCAATGTAGATGAAGTGCCTTTTCAACCTCATAATAAATACCATTTACAACATCGATGGATAGAGTATAGTCTGTAACTCCTCTCCCTATCTAGCATGTTGAGACATATGTACAATGTATAGCAACTACTGGATAACTTTCACACATGTAGAAGCTATTTGGCAATTGCTACAATGTATAAAACTATTTAGTAACTACTTACTATAAGTTTAGGATTTATGATTTTGATTTAGGATATCTAAATACTATTATATCAAAAATAGTATATACAATTATTTTAAAATTATTTTGATGAAGATTAAATAATTTTAATTAAATTGATAAAATATATTTTAATATAATAGCATTCAGATATCCTAAACCCTAAGTCATAAATTCACACTAAACATGTTTGTAGTAGTTATTATATAACTTTTATATGGTGTGACAGCTATCGACTATCTTCTACATGTTATAATAGCTATCGAGTAACTTTTATAGGGTATAAATTTTAAATCATAAATTCATTCTAAATACATTGGTGTAACTACTAGTAGCTTCTATACTTTGTATCCGCTATCGAGTAATTTTTATACATGGTAGGAACTATTGAGTAGTTTTTGCACAGTATAAATCTTAATTTTTAAATCTTAAACTCATTTTAAATTTTAAAATATATGTATATATATATATATATATATATATATACAATTTTTTTTTTTTGATAGTATTAAGTAGTTTCTATAAACTACCTATAGTTGATACACGTTGCTCTCCCATAGCTAATACTCAAACAAGAGATAATTTTTGAAAAAAATCTTGAGATTGACACTCATTTGATTTTATAAGAAAAAAAAACTCATATTATGTTTCTTTTAATTTAGAGCACCTGTTTATTTTTGCTCAATTATATTTAAATGCGGTATTGATTGATGGACACCGGTTTGGTCTGATTCGAGCGAGATATTTATAGGTCTCGTATAGTCGGGTCAACTCCGACTCGGTCTATTTCTTTTCGAGTCTTCTCCTCGTCGTTGGCTCGTTTCTGGACTGGATCTGGGAAGCTTTCCTTCGAGGGCGAGTTCTCCGAAGAAGAGCGAAGATGATGTCGAGCGGCGGATACACCTCCATCGGCAACGACAACAGCGGTGGGAATATCTCCGGATCCGTTCCGGTACAGTATGTCTTTCCTCTTCAATTCCTCTCCTCTTATCCTCCCGGATCTGATTCGATCTCGTTTGATCTCCTTTGCCAGGCCGTTGTCTCCGGTCCGGATCACGTCGCCCTCAAGTTCAAAGGTACAATTGACCCTAAGAATGACAATCTTCTGTCAAATTACTATCTCAAATCGCTATCCTCTTGCTTGGTTTCTGTGCTGCAGAGTCTAATTTACAGACCTTTCCACCGACTTCGGATTCCCAGGGCAAGATTCCTGTCTTCCGTCCCCCTTCCGATGCTGACGGTACCTTTTCTTTCGTATTCGATCGTGTTGTTTCTGGAAGTGCTTTCTCTTGGATTCTCATTAGGAACCGGGGTTTTGATTTGGTAGATACATTCTCGAAGCCTGCGCATGGGAGCTCCGATGAACCTCAGCAGTCGGGATGGATGCATGCGTTCACTGTGGGTGCTTACAAACCTTATTTCGATGTCGATACTGCTGACGTTCTGGAAAGGATTAAAGATTCCCTTTTCCCGTTCAGAGGAACTTTCACTGAGAAGACATCTGATAATCCGGATCTGTATGTGCATTGTTTTCATTATATGACTTTCCTCTAATATGCTGGTTCAATATTTAGTTACTAGCTATTCCTGCCTTCTCACGCTAAATGTGGTAAATTCGTCCAGTTAACTACTTTCATGTGAAACCTTTAGGTTCGTTTCATTATGAATTTTTCAACCATCATCTCGTTATCATTTTGTAACATAGGTCTTATCATTTCTTAGGCTTATGTTTCCTTTATGCAACTTGGATGTTTGAAATACAATAGTCATTGCATAGCTCTACTTCACTGGATGAATTGAATTCTGGTTAAACTTTATGGCATATGGAAAGGTTAGAGCTTAGCCCATGGTATTCAAATATACAGAAGTTATGTTTACAATTGTCACTGCGAGACTAGTAGGCTTTGGATGATGGTGACTTATGTTTGACCATTGAGGATATCATGCCAATTCATGTCAACAAAGTGGTCCACAAACTTCCTTAGAGATGTTCTGCCAATGTTCTCTAATATGCTCTAGTTTATACACCTATGTCGAGGTTCCCAATCAGATAGATGAATTACTCATAAACTGGCACATTTCACATGCCACCAGCAAACCATGAATTATTCATAAACTGGCTCATTTCACATGCCATCAGGAAACCTTCTATCCTGCCTTGGAGTTGGGGCTTGTCAGCATATTCCCATTTAGCTTCTTTTTTTTTTTTTTAGATTGATGGTGCTGGATCACATGTGTCAGGAAGACAGATTCCAACACTTCCATCCTATTGCACTTTAGTAACTTGTTGAAGGGATTGGGAACATTACGGTATTTCAGCTTCTAATTCAACCTCTCATTTTGCCATCCAATAATTTTAACTTGGAAGTCAATCACTATTAGAAAATTGGTCAATGGATAAAGCAAGATCCAAAGAGAAGAATTTGCCAACTAATAAAGCTAGATTTAACTATATAGACTTTCATATTGATTTACTTTTGTATTAGGATTATCTAGCCTGTCGGGACAGTTGTAGTGAATATCATGTAAGTGCCCATGCAAGCAGAGTTGTAGTCCCAAGAGACACAACAAATTCAATTGCTTCTTTGAAATAATAAAGAATTTAGATTTTTGGGCATTTGCCCTCAAATTTGACAGGTATTCTGTTAGAAATGTCAAGAAAACTTAACCAAGCGGTATAGCACATATTTTTGAAATGTGATGCAATTATTTTCCATATAATAAGCTAACCGACTATTGAAAATGATACTGTAGTATAACCAGGAAGAGTTTCAGTTCCCCTCCCAAACTTGCCAAAAATTTCATTAGAATTCAAAAACTATGAAAATATCCCCAAATGCTTATCTTTAGTAAATGTTGAATGCCCTCTGAGATTCAACATTTCCAGACCACCCTTGGACAGGAACATTCTACATAATTAAGGTAAATTCTAATGCCATTTTGTAGTATTGCATCTCTGAGGTTGACCACAAAGGAACACTTTGGGGGAAGCAAAATGTGCTTTTGATCTAGAAATACATGAACTTCAATGCAAAAGAATTTTCATTTCATTTCAGATTCATTTGTAGAATTGAATCGGATATACTGGGGTTTGTGGTCTTTAGATTGTGTATTAGATCCTGATTGTCATTGTAATTTTCAATCCATCAAAAACCATCTTGTTTGTTCTAAATCTGACGCTTTTTAAGTTTCTACTTTCTATATTTTGAGAATATTTCATCTCATTGTTTGTGAACACACACCCTTCGTTGTTCTTGAAGCCTTTCAGCCTAGATGAGATGACCCAGTTGCAATACCAATAAGTCTGTGGTTTTAACTACTTTTGCTACCTTTTGCAGATATGGTCCATTCTGGATATGCACCACTTTGATCTTTGTGGCAGCTGCCATTGGCACATTTGTCACATATTTAGCACACAAGTTGCAGCATAAAGAGTGGGACTATGATATCAATTTGGTCACTTGGTCTGCTGGTTTATTCTATGGCTATGTCACCTTTGTCCCCCTTGGTTTATTCATCATACTTAAATACTTCTCAACACCATCTGGTCTTGTTCAACTTTGGTGTTTATATGGCTATTCCTTGTTTGTATTCATTCCTGCTCTGGTAAGCTATATGTTACATTTATTTATTGTTTCTTCTTTGTGTATTTATCATGATTTAGACTAAGGATCATTCATATTATTTGATTTTAGAACTTCTTTGCATCATTGCCATAGCTTACATCTCAAGTAGAGACGAGCAGAAATACCCAACTTTTCTGATTCAACCTGAAAATAAATCGACTTTAAACTCCAGTTTTTTTTTTTTTTTTTTTGAGAATTTCAGTGTGATTTTCAGGTTTGTGTATGAACATCAAAACCTAGTACACAGCCTGGTTCACTTCAGTATCATAATATATACACTATATGTCATGTATATCATAAACCGTGTCATATATATCACATATGATATATCCTATTGTATGTACCATGGTCCATACATACACAATATACTATATAAATATGTGTGAGGATATTCTTTGGTCCTTGCACTGAATAACACGAACATCAGACCCAAATTGAACCCAAAAAATTGTTTTTTTTTAAATGGTTCCATCGTGAGTTTTTCTTCTTCTTCTTTTTTGTTTTTGGCAATCTGAATCCTTTCTGGGTTGGTTTTGCCAAACTGAACTGAAAAAATAGGCTTGTTCTTTTTTGTTTCTTTCTCCATCAATATTTTTTTTGTTTGGATTTTGATTGGGCTTCTTTCTGTTACTTGAATTGTTTTGATACAACTTGATTCAGTTTCACCCCTATTGTCAACCTCTCTTGAGTTATGTGAAGGTTCTCTTTCCTTGCTATTGCTATCTTAAAGCTCCGATTGGGTTTCAAGTAACTGATACTCTATCCTTGATCGTTAAAATAGATCAATCTGGTCCATGTTTATAACCTTTTCTGTGAGCACAACCGAGATCATCGACAAGTACTCAAGGAATTGAAAGCCCAGTAGTACCCCTCTCGTTAATACTTTGAGGAAGCAATCTATTAGTAGCTACAATTCTCGTTTCTATATGTGTTGTTCCATATAATACCGTAGATGCTTAAACTTGGATAGGTCTTCTTAGTCACAACCATTGGATAGTGTTCCAGATCGATTCGTTAAAATTTATACATCTAAAGTATTTAGATTTTTCATATGTTCTCAATCAAAGGATATATGCCCTTGTGTGAGGTTATTGTAGCCATAGCTCCTATTATTACATCAGTCTTAATGTTGCTCTATTAGTCATTAGTGTATACTAATAACAGATTTGTTTGATTACATTAGAATAAAAGTTAGCTCATGACTATTTTGTTCATCTGTCATTATTGTGCATTGCAGTGCCTCTCCATTGTACCCGTGGAAATCTTCAGATGGGTGATCGTCGGCATTGCAGGATTCATGTCTGCAACCTTTGTCGCACTTAATCTTCGCACACACATTATGTCATCTGGAGATAGGTGGTTCCTAATCGTCGCCGGAATATTTCTGCTGCAGTTGGCCCTTGCTGTCGTCTTGAAGCTCTACTTCTTTACAATCACCGTATGAACAAGTTAACATGGTAGTAAATATTGATACTTCAGTCTATGGTAGGATGATTGCAACAATCATTTTGTTCGACCATTTTCATATATGTTATTCAGTCTCATTCATTGCAATTTCAGCTTCCTAATCCAAGCCCATATGTTCTATTGATTAAACGTAAAAAAAATAATAAAAGAATTTTGATTCCTAATTGTTCTTTTCTAGCATAACTTAGATTTTTTTTAATAAATAAAAGCATGCATGTTTTTCGTGGAATGCAATTGACTTCTAGTCCCCATCCATGGGGGGATAAGTGTGTCTAGCTTACCTTGTCCCCATTTTGACTCGATTCTCATGTAATGTAATTGACTTATCTAGTCCAACTAGTGTTAGCCCATCCAAATCGCCTAATCTATCGATTTGTCCAACTCCCTTATCTTGTTGTGCCCACTAAATTGGCTCACCCATGTCGCTAAGCACATCCAACATGTATAGCTCTCCTAGTCCCTTATCTAATGTGTTTGATCACCTAATTTGACAAACTCAACTTCTATGTGCATTTCAGATTTAAATGTATATTTTATTTAGAAAAAAATAAGAACTAACATTATTTGAATACATAAAGAAAAAATTATTTTTACTAAATATGAAACCATATCCCTATTTACATTTTAAATTTATTTTTCCAACTAAATAAAAAGCTACTTATTATATTTAACCCATAAGGAACAAGACAATTATTATTATTATTATTATTATTATTATTATTAACCAAATCCCATTTATTTGGTTGACAAGTTGTAACACATTCTAGAGGATTAATTTAATGATATAACTAGCGGGTCACGTCCGGCACGTTTTTAGTTAAAGCTTATGCCTTGATTAACTATTAATCTTCTTAAAGATATTATCATTAACTTTCATTTTTTTTATTTTTGAAAATAATTTTTTTAATATTTAAAATTTTGGATCTTGTATTTTTTTGACAAACTTATCCGACATATATTATTACGCTAGACCAATGGACCATCGCTTTGTCATCTCATCCAGCATGCCCATACAATTAAGCTACCTGATTTTTTATTTCAATCGTCACGCCTACTTGATTTCTTGACCAATTTGACAAACCCATTTAATTTGACTATCTCAGATTACCCTAATCAACCAATTTGACCAATCTAGTGCGAGCAACTGATACAACTCATCGTTCAACTCAACTAGTTCATCTAGCCAATCTATCCCAATTTGATCAATATAATCTAACTAATTGATGCAACTCATTTGGTTCATTCAATTCAACTAGTCCATCTTGCCAACCTAGCTCAAACTAACCATTTGACACCTCAACTCAACTAGCCCATCGAATGCGGCAAGTGTGTCTAGCTCACCTTGTCCCCACTCATTCTATTCGACTCAACAAACTCAAGCAATGCAATTGATTTATCTAGTTGAATTAGTATCGACCGTCCAAATTATCCAATCCATCAATTTGTCGAACTTGTTTACCTTATTGTGCCGACTCGATTGGCTCATTGATGTCACTTAGCACCCCTGATTTGATCGAATCCTCCAACAAGCATAACTCACTTAATCCATTGTGTATCTTAATCTAACTATTTTTTTTAATTAATTCAAGTATCCAGCTATTCAAACTGATTAATTCTAAAGATGATTGATTCGATCCTATGAAAATTTTTCATAACTACTGGAATAAATCAGAAAATGCTAGGTCCCCTTTTAACTAATTGATTTGATTGATAATGTATTAGATACCTATTTCGCAAACTCAACTCTTAAACATTAAAAAAACTAAAAATATACATTATTTGAATATAATAATAAAGAAAGAAAAATTATTTTTACTAAATACAAAACCATATTCCCTATGACAACAAATACTTCAAATTTATTTTTGCAATTATATATAAAACTTCTCAACAAGATTTCATTTATTTAGTTGACAAATGGTAACACATTCTAGACGATTAATTTAATAATGTTTCATGCATTAATTGTTTAATGCATAAATTTAATATGATCCTTCAATTTTGTCCAATTAAGATTCCTTGACTGATACATTCAAGGAATTCATTAGTACATTTTGCTACAATTAGTACATGCTTAATCCATTAATTTTAAGATATGTAGCAATAATTTCTAAGAATAAATTGGAATAACCATATTTTCTCAAAATAAAATAAAATAAAATAAAATTCACTAAAATGAAAACGAAAGAAAAATAAAAAAGACCTCTGTTATTTTTCATATGCTGATAATGCTTTATTCAATATTATTATACCAATTTTAGTGAAAGTTGTTTTAAGACACTCAAATTTATTAGGTAAAAATAATTTAATATTAATTAAATTTATTTAAATATGAATTTCAAATCACTGTGAAAACAAAAATTTAAAGGCGGAAAATAAAATTTGTGTTTTCTCCTGCCTGAACAGCAAGGTTGAGAGGAGGTCTTCTTTTTTTTTTTTTTATGGACCAGAGATGGAGTATTTATAATTATGGTCGGATCGTTGTCGTAATTCAGTTATAATTGGTTTCAATTTCTTGTTGAATTCATCGTCTCCTTTAGATTATAGTTTGGTTCGGAGAAGATGGTCGAAGGCCACCAATGGTGGACAAGTGACCAGGTTGCTTGGCACCGAGCGGGGTGGCCTCCGGCCACCCTCTTTGAATCAAACTATAATATGGAAGGGACGGTGAGCTTAGGAAGGGATCACAACCAATTGTGATCACGATCCGATCACAATTATGAGTGGTCCATCTCCTAGTTCATAAAAAAGGGACCAGGCAATTGGTTGTGATACTTTCCTGGGTTTACCGTCCTCTCCATATTATAGTTTAGTTTGGAGAGGATGGCCGGAGGCCACCCGTAGTGGACAAGTGATCAGGTTGCTGGGTGCTAAGTGGGGGTGCCTTCCATGCAACCTTTAGTCTCCTCTCCGAATCAAATTATAATTTGGAGGGGATAGTAAATTCAAGAAGAGATCTCAATTAACGGCCACAATAATTATGAGTGGCTCATCCTTCAATAAAAAAATTTAAAAAAAAAACCTCCCCTGGTACAGTGGTGGCGGTTCCAACATCAATCTACCTGACGTGGATCGTTCTCTACGTGTTTTATATTTTAATGCAATGTCATGCTTCGTCAATCACCAAATCTGAATCTTCTCTAAAAGCGCACGCTTGCCATTGTTAGCCACTGGTTCTGATCTCAGCTCTGACCATGGCCGGAAGCTTCATCCACGGCAGCTTCTCCTCCACTCTTTCATTTGAAGCCCACGCGATAATAAATGCTCCATTGGGCCCTATAAGTTCGACTTCCAAGTTGCAATCTTTGTCAGGGGCCAGGCTTCACCAAAAAGGCGTCGTTTTGGGAAGAGGAGATGGAGACGAGCGAGGTGCACCGGCTGGGGAGCATGCGGCGGAGCAGCTCGGTGTGGCGGAGAACCGAGGAGTCGGTGTTCTCGCGGTCGTCGAGGGAGCGGTCGGCGGAGGACGACGAGGAGGCGCTCCGGTGGGCGGCGCTGGAGAAGCTGCCCACCTTCGACCGCGTGCGCCGCGGCATCCTCTCGCTTCCTGACGAGGGCGGCGTCGCCGGGCTGCGGGAGGTCGACGTGGGGAAGCTTGGGTTCCAGGAGCGGCGTGCTCTCCTCGAGCGCCTCCTCCACGTGGCCGAGGAGGACAACGAGCTCTTCTTGCTCAAGCTCAAGGACCGCATCCAACGGTCAGGAATCTCTCTCTCTCTCCTGGTGTTGCTTTTTGTCTGCTTCTAATTTTGTCCTGTTCTGTTGATTCCAGGGTGGGGCTCGACCTGCCGGACATCGAAGTGAGGTACGAGAACCTCACCGTCGAAGCGGAGGCCTACGTCGGCGAGGGAGGATTGCCGACCATCTTCAATTCCACCATCAACCTGCTCGAGGTATAAAGATTCACCTAAAAACACTTGCATCTTAACTTTCAAGAGGAAGAGCGATTTGCCACTAACCCTTGCGCTCCTGTAAAATTTGTTTAAAAAAAAAAAGGGTTATGCAAATCTTTTGCGAATACTTCCAAGTAGAAAGAGACCTTTGTCGATCCTTCACAATGTCAGTGGAATCATCAAGCCTCGCAGGTAATTTCTCCTACTTTCATCTCTCAGCACAAAAAACAGAACAAAAAAAAAACCTTTTTTTAACTATGATTCTTTCTGAATTCTGACCAAGACGCTTGATCGAACTTGATGACGACCAGGATGACATTGCTCTTAGGCCCTCCTGGATCAGGAAAAACCACATTGTTGTTGGCATTGGCAGGAAAGCTCGACTCTGAACTCAAGGTAAAAGGAGGTTTATATGTTGTTCTTCCATTTACACATTACTGCATCAGTCTTTCTTATTAGCTTGTAACTGAATTGTTAACCAAACAATAATGGTAGACGACGGGAAAGGTGACCTACAATGGCCATGAAATGCATGAATTTGTCCCTGAACGAACTGCTGCCTACATCAGCCAGTATGATCTTCACATTGGAGAGATGACAGTTCGTGAGACGTTAGCCTTTTCCGCTAGGTGTCAAGGAGTTGGCACTCGGCATGGTAAGCGCCGCCTAATTCAAGGGGTTGATGCCAAGGAATTGGTACTCAGCTAGTTTCGAATGAACTTTTTCTGTCAATAACTTGCAGACATGTTAATTGAGTTGGCTAGGCGAGAGAAAGAAGCAAACATTAAGCCAGATCCTGACCTAGATGTTTTCATGAAGGTTAAGACTTCCTAGCTGTCAGTATATATTGCTTCTCTATATCGATTGAACTAAGAGAATTTAATTGCTGATGAAATCTCTATAATTAATGAGCAGGCATCTTCAATAGAAGGACAAGAAACCAATGTGATTACAGATTATGTGCTCAAGGTACATTACTGCCTAATATAGTATGTTCTTTGAGATATTTGATTCTGAACACCTAAGATAATTCGTGCAAGAGCAAAATAGTTTAGCAATTGTCACACTTGTTTGTTCTTTGAACTTGTAGATACTAGGTTTGGAGGTTTGTGCTGACACCATGGTTGGAGACGAAATGTTGAGAGGCATTTCTGGCGGGCAAAGGAAGCGTGTTACGACAGGTAGAACAAGTGCAGATTAAATTAATGTCTGCATTTGTTTGGTGCTTCCTGATATTGTTTGATTTAGGTGAAATGCTTGTTGGACCTGCAAGAGCTCTATTCATGGATGAGATATCAACCGGTTTGGACAGCTCAACAACTTATCAGATAGTAAACTCCCTCAGGCAATCTATTCACATTCTTAGTGGAACCGCCGTTATATCTCTACTTCAACCGGCACCGGAGACCTATGACCTCTTCGACGACATCATTCTTCTCTCTGACGGGCAAGTTGTGTATCATGGCCCGCGGGAGAATGTACTCGAATTCTTTGAGTCTATGGGCTTCAAATGCCCGGAGAGGAAGGGTGTTGCAGATTTCCTACAAGAAGTAGGTTTGCGGTCAAATGGTTCGATTCAATTGATTTATTATCCTTCATATCTAAAGTTATTAGTGAATTTCATTTGGTGCAAAGGTAACATCGAGGAAGGATCAACAGCAATACTGGACACGCCATGATGAGCCTTACAGATATGTTCCTGTAAGAGTATTTTCTGAAGCATTCCAATCGTTCCATGTCGGTCGTGCCATTGCAGAGGAAATTGCTTCCCCATATGATAAGAGTAAGAGCCATCCTGCTGCTCTTACAGTCACAAAATACGGGGTTAGCAACAAGGAATTGTTAAAAGCCAACATTGATAGAGAATTATTGCTAATGAAGAGAAACTCATTCGTCTATATCTTCAAAGCAATTCAAGTGGGTTTAGTTTTTCCCTACTTCATTGAAATTTCTTCAGTTTGATGATTAGCATTTTTATATAATTTTGTAACTTTTCTACAGATTTCCATCATGGCGCTGATTGCAATGACAGTCTTCTTCCGTACTAAAATGCACCGTGATTCAGTGGACGGCGGTGGAATATATATGGGAGCACTTTTCTTTGGAGTAGTCATGGTCATGTTTAATGGTTTGTCCGAACTCGCCATGACCATTTTAAAGCTTCCTGTTTTCTTCAAGCAAAGGGATCTCCTATTTTATCCGGCATGGGCATATGCAATACCGACATGGATTCTTAAGATTCCCATTTCCTTCGTCGAAGTTGCAGTGTGGGTTTTCACAACTTATTATGTCACAGGATTTGATCCAAATGTCGGAAGGTAAGAACTTGAAAGATGAACTCTGAAAAAAGATCCATTTTATTCTCAACAAAGTAACATATCTAGAATGCCTCTCCTGTAAGGTTGTTTAAGCAGTATCTGCTGCTACTGGCAGCAAATCAGATGGCATCTGGTCTCTTCCGTGCCATTGCTGCAGTATCTAGGAATTTGATTATCGCAAATACCTTTGGATCCTTTGTGTTGCTCATTCTTCTTGTGCTTGGTGGTTTCATTCTTTCTCGACGTGAGTGATGATTCCTTAATTTTTCTACTTTTTGCATATCTAATTGTGCGCGTACATTAGTATCATGGCTCAGAAACTACTAATTGATATTATCCCATCTGCTATAGATCAAGTGAAGAAATGGTGGATTTGGGGTTATTGGATCTCACCGCTAATGTACTCGCATAATGCAATATCGACCAATGAATTCTTAGGACATAGTTGGAGTCATGTGAGCACGCTTCTACTGACGGTATCCGAGAAGTCTGTAACTTCGTTGAAACCTTTAACTAATAAATGTGACTTGTGTTTCGATGCAGATACTTCCACAGGCAACAGAGTCACTCGGAGTAATAGTTTTGAAATCCCGTGGAGTTTTTACCGAAGCAAAATGGTATTGGATTGGATTTGCAGCTCTAGTTGGTTATATTTTTGTGTTCAATGCTCTTTTCACTGTGGCACTCGCTTATCTAAAACGTGAGTACATTCTCCTTCATTCAATGTGCTCTATGACTTCAAGTTGAATTCTAATCGACTATTTCACATTTGCAGCATATGGGAAATCTCAACCATCTTTGTCTGAAGAATCATTAAATGAAAAAAATGCCAATTTGACCGGAGAAGTTGTAGAACGATCATCTAGAGAAAGGAATTCTTCTAGTCGTTCTTTGGAAAACATCAATACAGTTGCATCTCTTAATCGAAACAAGAAGGGAATGGTGCTTCCGTTCACTCCGCTCGCTCTCACGTTTGAAAACATAAGATATTCCGTCGACATGCCACAAGTATTTATTCATTTTGAAAAGTAGTTTATCAACTGTTTCATTGGAAACCTTTTACAATTTTGTTTAAACTTTAGGAAATGAAAGTTCAAGGGGTGGTAGAAGACCGTTTGGAACTTTTGAAGGGTGTAAGTGGTTCTTTTAGGCCCGGAGTCCTGACTGCTCTAATGGGTGTGAGTGGTGCCGGCAAAACAACACTAATGGACGTACTAGCCGGTCGCAAAACTGGTGGATACATAGAAGGAAACATTACTATATCTGGTTACCCTAAGAAACAAGACACGTTTGCTCGCATATCAGGTTACTGTGAGCAAAATGACATCCACTCTCCCCATGTGACGGTTTATGAGTCTCTTGTTTATTCAGCATGGCTTAGGTTATCTGCTGATGTCAATTCTACAACTCGGAAGGTTTGTCCTCGACTAAACAGACAAGCCAATATGAGAAGTCTAATTGAACATGAACTCTTGCAGATGTTTGTCGAAGAGGTGATGGAGCTTGTAGAGTTGACACTGCTTAGAAATGCACTTGTTGGACTGCCCGGAGTAGATGGATTATCAACCGAACAACGGAAGAGGCTCACTATTGCAGTGGAGCTTGTTGCCAACCCGTCCATTATATTCATGGATGAACCGACCTCAGGGCTCGACGCAAGGGCTGCAGCCATTGTCATGAGAACTGTTAGGAACACTGTGGATACAGGGAGGACTGTCGTGTGTACTATCCACCAGCCCAGTATTGACATATTCGAAGCTTTTGATGAGGTGATTAGTCCTCAATATTTTGCACAGTTTGTTTGGTAGATCCTAAGACTTATCTGTTTCTCTGTTTTTTCAAATTGTAGCTCTTCCTAATGAAGCGAGGCGGAGAAGAAATATATGTTGGTCCACTCGGCCGCCATTCGTGTGATCTTATAAGCTACTTTGAGGTAGGTACTGGAAGAAACATACTTAACTTAGTAAAAGATTCACAGGGCAGCAACAATTGACAATGATAAGTTGATCGTTCGCAAGGGAATTAATGGCGTGACGAAGATAAAAGACGGTTATAATCCCGCAACTTGGATGTTAGAAGTGACTACACAGATGCAAGAAAATGTACTAGGTGTTAATTTCAGTGAAGTATACAAGGGCTCAGAGTTGTACCAGTGAGTTCTCTTTTTGCCCCCTATTACATTTTCAAAAATTCTCGATTTGAGTATGTTGTATGTGAATTGTCTTGCCTGGTATAGGAGAAACAAGAATCTGATAAAGGAGTTGAGTTCGCCTCCCCCGGGTTCAAGTGATCTCTACTTTCCGACTCAGTACTCTCAGTCTTTTATTGGGCAATGCTCGGCGTGCCTTTGGAAGCAACACTTATCGTATTGGCGGAATCCTCCATACACTGCAATGCGGTTTTTCTTTACGGCCATCATAGCTTTGTTGTTCGGCTCTATATTTTGGGACCTTGGCACCAAAAGGTAAATCCTTTTTCGCAATGTGAGATACCTAACAAAAAGATTGCAAGGTTATGAATTTGGACAAAACTTCGCAATTGCAGGTCTAGGCAACAAGATCTATTCAATGCAATGGGTTCGATGTATGCTGCTGTCCTATTCATCGGGGTACAAAATGCTTCGTCAGTTCAACCGGTTGTGGCCGTTGAACGAACAGTGTTTTATAGGGAAAGAGCCGCAGGAATGTACTCGGCTTTGCCATACGCCTTTGGGCAAGTGAGTATCTCTGAGAGTAGTCTCTATTGCAAATATAATTGGTTGAGTTAGTAGCCTTTCATTCGCAGGTTACAATTGAAATTCCATATATTTTGGTACAAGCATTGATATACGGTGTGATAGTCTACTCGATGATTGGATTCGAGTGGACGGCCGCAAAGTTCTTCTGGTACCTGTTCTTCATGTACTTCACACTCCTCTACTTCACATTTTATGGAATGATGGCGGTTGGGTTAACTCCCAACCACCACATTGCATCCATTGTTTCTGCTGCCTTTTACGCGTTATGGAACCTCTTCTCTGGGTTCCTTATCCCTCGCCCGGTAAGTTAGAAACTTCAATCACTTATCCGTTAGGTATGTCTTCAAAGTATGAAATAAACTCTCTCACATTTGTTTCTTCTTTGTTTTTTACAGCAAATTCCGATATGGTGGAGGTGGTATTACTGGATGTGTCCGGTTGCTTGGACCTTGTATGGATTGGTCGTGTCGCAGTTTGGAGATGTGCACGAGAATCTTGAAGATGGTCCCTCTGTGTCTGAGTTTGTGAGAAGTTATTTTGGGTTTAGGCATAACTTTCTAGGCGTGGTAGCAACAGTCATCGTCGCATTTCCTGTGCTTTTCGCGTTCCTCTTTGGCTTTTCGATCAAGATGCTCAACTTCCAGAGGAGATGAAAAGTTATACATATATCTGAGAACCAACACCTTGGAGATTATAAAGATCAGTCTTTCCTCTATGCATGTATCTATAGGTATTTTGCCCTTTTGTAATAAATGTTTACTCAGAGAGATATGAGAATTCACCCACAAAAATTGTTTATTAGAAACAAATGAATCCTAAATAAACAAGTATCTCCTTGAACTTTCATGAACAACCATTTTAAATCGTCATAAAAGTCTCCATTGAAACCCTCTTTAGAAATGAACAAGAAAACCTCAAAACAACAGAAGTAATTAAATTTTAAAACTGAAATGATCGAGCATATCTACAGAGAAATAAATCAGCAAATGCTCTTCAACGACACCAAGCACATAGAAAGGTTTCAATTACTTACAAGCATTACCATCAGTGAGGATTTCTGACTAGTGATATGAAAACAAATCCCAACACTGGGATACATTAAAGCCACTTTCTTCTGGTTTTCTAATATTTTCACGAAAGAACAGCAGCTATCGAAGGGGTGATTGTAGGTCTTACCAGGACCGGCGTGTTCCCAGTCACTGACTGGAAGGATGCAATAGTCTCCAGACGCTCCCAGATCATCCTCCGCGTCTCCTCTGTTACCTTTCGCTTCTCTTCGTCCTGATTATGTCGTCTTTCACATGCTGTAAAGAGTTCTGGATCCATCTCTGATAACATTTTCTTCACGTTTTGTGTTAGGTTAAGAACAGCTTGATTCCAGTGACATTGGATGTTCCTCTCTAGGGCAGGTAAAATAAGTGGCATGATTGCTTGCCTATTTTGCGAAACCAGATTAATGACATGGTCATTGTTCCACAAGAATAGGGCTCTCTCAGCGACCTAAAAAATGTTTACAAGTGATTAGATAAGTAATTCTAAAGAATTGAAACAATAATAAAAGTGGGTGCTGATCTTATGAATGATGACTTCGGTTATTTAGAACATTTTCAGGCTACTTTTTTCCAAGCCAAGCAATGTTTCCACTAATGATATAACTTCACTGTAAAGATAAAGGTGAGTAGAGACTTTTCTAAGAAAACAAGAAAATTATTGGGAACACATGATATAAAAGAACAAACAAGTTAAAAACCAGGCAGTATAACAAACAAATTTAATAAGTAAAAAAACCTAAAGAAGAACTCCAAGTAAATATGTTTAGGTCTGTTGAGAAATTTGAATAAGACAGTAAGCTTCAGTACCATCTTGCGGTTGCCTTACACATTTTCATGAGGCTGAAAGGTAACGCCTAAGCATATGCAATAAATTCTCTCAAGAACATGTTATTTACCATTAAACCAAATTCACTTACTGCTATTTAACTAGTGTGACGATTCTGTCAACCGAAATGATTGAAGGAAATAGAGATGAGGACAGAATCTTTCCATCTGTTTTCTCTTATTTTATTTCAGGAATAAATGGAGGAAAATTAAATTAGTTCATTGTTTTCGTTTTTCTTCACTTACCTATTCATTTTCCTTATATTTGCTCCCCTCCAAAGAAACACAACATACGAGAGATTCTGGTCTCCCTCTCTATTTTCCTTCGGGATGTAAGTAATTCATCCAACATCTAACAATACTTAGCATATAATATAATGCAAAACTCAGACACAGATGTATGGGGAAAAAAACTCCTTGCTCAACCGATTGAAGGAACGATAAAGACTGTTTATTTGAATATGACATATAACATTGGCTAACATCCTATACTTGTTATGCTCTTTAATATCAACTATTTTTTAAATGCTAATTAAGCTTCTAAATTAATTGCTAGACTCTCATGGTGAGACAATTAGGACTGTAAATGAACCAAGCGTTCGTGAACAAGCTTGGTGTTCGGATTGGTAAGAGCTTGTTTATGTTCGTTCAATATACATAAGGTTAATTAAACAAACAAGCTTGAACAGCTCGTTAAGCTAAACAAACAAGTTTGAACACATATGTGTTCAGCTCGTTAACGTTCGTGAACAACATCCGTGAACAATGTTCGTGAACAACGTTCGTGAACAATGTTCGTGAATAATATTCGTGAACAACGTTCGTGAACAACGTTTGTAAACAATGTTCGTGAACAACGTTCGTGAACAATGTTCATGAACCGTATTTATTAATAAATTTTTTTTTCAATATGCTAAATAAATAATAAAATAAAATAAATAAATAAATTTAAATCATCAAGCTCAATAATCAATCAAACAACTAAAAGTTTCAAACAATCAAACAAGCTTGAATTAAGAGCTTGATAACATCTAAACGAACCAAGCTCAAGCCAAGCTCAAACCAAGCTTGAATTGAGAGCTTGATAACATCTAAATGAACCAAGCTCAAGCCAAGCTTCAAACAAGCTACTCATAAAAAATAAACCAAGCCAAGCTTGAACACTCATTTCAAAAGCTTGGTTCATTTTAAGCTCGGCTCGGCTTGGCTTGATTACCTTATCAAAAAAGCTTGAACACCCCAAAGCTCGGCTCGGCTTGTTTACAGCCCTAGAGACAATGTGGATATCTCCTCCTTTAATATAGCAGAATTATCTGATGGGGTGACATGTGCGAGTTCCTACCAAATAATGTAACCCAGAAGAGTATGTGCACAACTTATAGCCAAAAAAAATATAATTGGTGTTGCAAGGCTGTCATTGGCACACATTAACTGAAGCAGTATAATTTGCTCAATGCTAGACAAAGAATTTTATGCAAGTCCCAGAAACTTGTATGAAGAACTTAGGTTTAGCAAGATCCCAATTTACATTTCATATCCATGGCTCAATCTCATAATTGACCATGCACAGAAGAGACAACTCTAAAGAAAACTGTGGACAAGAAAATACCACACAGTGATTTTGTTTGTCTCATAAATTGCTGACAATGAGCACGGAAGGTTCTAGCTAGAATTATAAATGTTATCCACTAACAGATCTACTTGTTTGAGACATACATGAAACTTCACACGATCGTTGGAGAAACTGGTAGACAATCATTTGGTTAGAACTTTGAAGAACATGGATAAGACTACCATGGAGATGTACGTACAAACAGATTACTTGAGCTCATTCTACTTTTAAATTCCTCACATGTGATCATTACCAATAAAACCAAAAGTTTAGGGGTAAAAAGTAGACCTTTTGAAATATACTGTAAGCTCATGCAACCTAGAAGAAATCATAAAATATAGATAACAGATATTTATGTAGAAAAGGAAAGTAACGACATAATTTGGGGATAAAGTTTTTATCACCTGGAAGTGGGAGTTGGTGACACATAAAGCAATTCTCTGGAACAATGGAACCACACAATCCAGGGACTCCACCGTGTTGGTAGCCTCCAATACTTCCTCCAACTCACTCAAAAACATAACTTCCTTCTGACTACTTGTTATTGGCCAATACTTCAATAGGCCCTTTATCACCAAATTTATCAATTTAGGCTCTTTCTCCACAAACTGTGCCACACAGCACGTTAGCTGCTGAAGATAAACCCCTAATGTCTTTGGTTTATGAAGAGGTAGCAGAGCCTTCACCAAAAAGATTTTGTGCTCCTCTTTCAGTGGCAGTGCAAACCCACTGATAACACTACCAAAAACCTCTAATAATTCTGCAATTCCATTATGCTTTTCTGTTTCAAACACAAACCGGTAAAACACATTGCTGACTGCTTTTCGGATGAAAGGGCGACGTACCATAAATTTTCCATAGATTCTGTGCAAGATGGTTTTCAAGCAATCCCTTTCTCTGGGGTCCTCAGAATCAAATAGATCAAGCAATTTCACGATGAAGAAATGATCCACATATTTCTTACCTATCTTAGCATCAAATGATGAGGACTCTATGAACTTCAGTAACAAATCATAAACAAGTTGCAAGTGGGGCCATGCAGGATCGAACATTGGTTCTTCCTCTTCAGTCTCCCCACCGCTAGTGCTGGTTCGTGAATTTGGAGGGAAGGCCCTAAACAAGTTAGCAGCAAACATTTTACAGCTAGCAGAGATAACAGGTTCAATGAACTTAGACGTCCCGGCATCAACATAGTCAATGAGGTCTAGTAGCGCCTGCCGTTTCATTTCCTTCTCCGAGGAATTCTTGTTTGGATCTGAGAAATCAAAGAGAGCATTACAAAGGTTCAACTTGCTGAGGAAAAGGTTCTGTTTTTCTGCAGCAGGAACATCTCTGAATGTAAGAAGAGGTTCGATGCTGGTGACAACACTGGAAGGGAAGATAGCGGAAGCTGTCCTCTTCGTTGTGGTTGCCCGGGAGGGAAGCACACTACCACTGCCTGTCCGCTCGATCTGGTTCCCGTCACCCGAAGGCACACCATCATTGCCTCCATGTCCACGAATCGAACCCGAAGAAGTATCAGATTTGGAGGATTTTCGAGGTATTTTACTGAGGAGTTGCTTCCACATCATGCCAGAATGGGGACGGCAGTCAGTTCCAAGTACACAAAATCAGGGATTTCGATGGTTGACAAACCCAGTGAACCCTCACTCAATTCGGCAACAACTACACTGATCGGAACAACTTCCACTTTTCACTGAAATGTCGAGACAAAAGGCACAATGGCTAATATTTGAGATCAAAAGAAAGCATAAATTTCGAAGCTAAACACAAACAACACCTGCCTACCAACGGAGATCGCAAACCCTAAACAAATCCAAGCCCAGATCTGCACCTAGAAGCACGTCCAGAAAAAGTGGCGCAGATTACAGTCCAACCAGCAGTGGAATCTCCGAAGACAGCAGCACTACGAATTTTCCGGGACGAAATTTACCGATCTGGCGAGGAAGTCTCGATGCGAAGAAGAATTCGAAGCTCCGGAGACGGATTCTCACTCGAAACGAACAGATTGGAGCCGCCTTCGATCTCCGCCGCTCCCCGAAGACGAAGCCAGAAATAGGCACTGGAAGCCAGAAATAGGCACTGGCGGAGTGAGAAGCAAGTGCCGCCGTCTCAAATGGACGGCAACGATGAATCTCCCGTATGATCGTATGCTACGAAAAGCATCTGAACCGTTCGCAAAATATCAATTTGTTACATTTGGGGCCCAATAATTAAAATAATTAATAAATCATTTTATTAAAAACTTTTGAGTATTTTATTAACGCACTGTGTTTGGGAGGAGAGGGGGAGGGAAGGGTAAAAAAGAGGAAGGAAAATTTAACCTGATGAAAGAATTTTGTATATTTTGATGTTGGAGGGTGTAAGGAAGGGTAAGGACATTAAAAATAGATATGTTCTAATTTTAATTTTATTTTATTATATTAATTATAAAATTATTATTTTAGATATTCTTTGCGTTGTGACGAAAAATATTCGCACTGCTCGACTCGCATCGCCCGACGCTTGTACTCCGTCGACGTCGACTTTCATGTCAACACCAACTTCAACGCCGACTTCGATGTCAACTTTGATGCTGACTTCGATGCCAACTTTGATATCGACTTCGATGTCGACGCCTACACTAACTTCGACGTTGACACTAACTTCAACGCCGATGCCGACTTTAAAAAATAAGCTATAAATGTTTGAATGTGTAAATCTTAACTAATAAATATATATAAGATGTACTAATTTCTTGAACGCGTAAGCTTTTAATAAAAGTGAGGATAATTTTATAACTTTATATATTTAACCTTTATTGTCCTCATTTTCCTCCCAAACATGATAACACATGATACGTTCCCTCCCTCCCAAATAAAGAAAATATAAATACTTTATTTTCTCTTTCTTTTTCACCCTTCCCTTTCGTTCTCCTTTAGTTAATAAACTTTCGCTCGTCCCATCCAAATAAAGGGTACTCTATTTTTATTTTTACTGAAGACATGAGTATAATAATTTTTCCATCTATTTTAACTCTAAATTAAAATTAAAAATATTATGCTAAATATTCTTTTTTTATTTTCTGATAAAATAAAAAAAAATTATTTAATTATCAATTTTTATATTTATTTAAAAAATATCATTTATGAAAAAAAGTATAGAATATTTAAAAGTCATTTCTAAAAAAGAAAAAAATACATATTTTTTTTAAAAAAAGAAAATAAAAATCAAACACGACCTTAACTTTTTTATTTAAATTGATCAACTTGAACCTAATCAAATTGATCATGAAAAAAATAATTAATCTATTAAAGAAGTTTTTAATGATCTTAAAGAATTTTTTTTTTAAATACCTCATTAAATTTATAATGATCTTTAAATTTATTTATGTTTATAATTTTAAAATTTTAATAAAAAATTTTAAAAAATACAACATGCTTCATGCTAGAATTTATTTTATTTTTTATTTTCATAATCCAAGTATCTCATCTAATCCTAAGGTAATCGACTCGCTTCCATAAAAATTTTTCACCGACTAAAATATATATATATATATAGACACACACGATCTAATGCGGCTAAAACCTATTTTTTATTCTCTTTCATCTGCATACAACTCTCTTCTGCCTCTTGTATGTAAGGTGATGTTTGTTTATAAAAATCTGTACCAACGTGATACTGATTTCTACAAACTAGCACCAACAACAAATGAAACCAACACCAACGTTGGTGCTGGTTTCAATAAAACAACACTAACAACAAAAGAAACCAGTATAAATGTTGATGTTGGTTTCTACAAATAATACCAACAACAAATAAAATCAGGTGGGGCTTATTTTTACAAACCAGCACCAAAGTGGAGCTAGCCTTTAAATACCAATTCCAATATGCTGGTATTTAAACACCAGCACATTAGAGTTGGTTTGTACAAACTAGCACTACGTTGGTACTGATTTCAACAAACTAGCATCATTCACCAACAACAAATAAAATCAGTACCAACGTTGGTGCTGATTTTATTTGTTGTTAGTGTTGATTTCATTTATCATTAGTGCTGGTTTATTGAAATTAACACCAACTGTGATGATGATTTATACAAACCAGCTCCAACGTTGGAGCTGGCTACAAACTAGCATCATGTGGTGCTATTGGTTTGTAAAAACCAGCTCCAATGTGTTGGTTTTTAAAAGTTAGTTCCATCTTAGTATTGATTTATAAAAATCAGTATACAAATCAGCACCACTTTTCATGTAAGAGAGAGAAGAGGACGACATTTTGCATGTAGAAGAGAGAAGAGAGTTGTATGCAAATGAAAGAGGTATTAAAAAAAATTGATTTTGACCACGTCAGGTGTTCACATCAGTGTCACCCTTGGTCGCTCACCTAAGGATATGCAATGTAAAATTATTTTTTTCTCTCTCTCTCTATATATATACATACAAGAATAATACGACATGCACAATTTACCCTAAGCAGTGATGGATAGCAATGGGTGACATCCAACATGGATGATGTGACAGGGCTAATTTTTTTTTAAAAATTTTTCTTTCATTTGTATGTAACTCTGTTCTCTCTTGCATGCAAGATGGTGTTGATTTATATAAATCAGTATCAATGTGATGCTAATTTCTACGAACTAGCACAACAAATGAAGCCAACACCAACGTTAGTGTTGGTTTCAACAAACCAGCACCAACAACATTGGTTTGTAGACATGGATTTTAACTAGTACCAATGTTGGTATTTTTAACTAGCGCCAACATTAGTGATACTTTCTGTAAACTAGCATCAACGTTGATGTTTGTTTTATATAAATTAATACCATCTTACATGCAGAAAAAAGAAGAGGGCAATATCTTACCGGCAAGAGAAAGCAGACAGTTAATTGCATGTAAATAAAAGAGATATTAAAAAATTTAAATTCTAACCGTATCAGGTGACCACGTCATACGTCGTCCTTGATCGCTCACCTAAGGATGTGCAGATCTAATGACACCACGCTCGCATTGGTACCTAAATAATTGGATGTTGTGAATTAAAATTATAAATTACTGAAAATAGGAGCAATATCACAAGATATTACCCTTAGATAGCCCAAAAAAAAAAAAAAAAAAACAATTCCATTGCAACAACTTATCGTGAATGATAGCCAAACTGCTAACTACATCCATATGCAATATTATGCAACCACAGAAAGCTTTGAAAGCATCTACTTTGAGCAGGTTTTACGAATCAAACAAGGCATTCTTAAGTTCTCGAATCGATAAGTTTCCTCAACACATTAACTGTCTGAGATAGCTTTCTTTAGGGTGTAGTTCTTTGCGAAAGCAATATAAACAAAAAAGTTGACCGTCGAAATCACTGCCAACACCAGGAAGTAGTAATCCAGATGCCCTTTGTTTAAATCGTTTGAGATCCACCCTGGCTGTCCCCCTCCCGATGTTGCAATTGCAATGAATGTGATGATGAATGAGTTCAAGTAATTGCCTAGTGACATTGAGAAGAGGACCATTGCTGTGCATATGCTCTTCATCCGGTCGGGTGCCTGTGCGAAGAAGAACTCAAGCTGGGTGATGTTATTGAAGACCTCCGAGCTGGCTAGGACAAAGAACTGCGGGAGTTGCCATGCGATGCTCAAGGTTTCATTGGCTTTAATACTCTCCAATCTCTTGCTCTCGTTGTAAGCAGCAGTAAGCATTGCTAGGATGAGTAGAAACCGTCCGATTCCCATCCGCTGTAGCTGGGAAAGACCCATCCCATTGCCAAAATACCTCTTGGCAGCAGGGGCTATGATGTTGTTGTAAACGAAAACCCATCCCATGACACTTATGATTTCAAACGAGCACAGAGATGCAGGAGGGATGGAAAATGAACCGACCTTGGTGTTCATTGCACTCCCTTGCTGAATGAAGGTGGTAAACATTTGCGCAAACACGGCTGCATAGATTATACTGTTAGCCCAGATTGGAATCAGACGTAGGAACATCTTCAACTCTTCAACTTGGGTAACGGTACATAGACTCCATGAGCTCTCGGGAGAACCATCTTTCAGATCCAGGGCGGAAATGGTAGCCGCTTTGTCTAAGAACCTGGACACATGATGAGAAATGGCAAAAGACATTTCATTCTTTCTCTTGTAACATCAGAACTCAGAACCAAATAAATGAGAAAACAAATAAATGTAAACATTGAACGAGATGTAGAAGTATAAGATGATCTGATTGTTGTAAAACATAATGTAATTAGTTTTCAAAGTCTGATTTTGTTGCTACTTTTTACACCTTTTTCCAGTGATAGTCCTTGATCCCTTCTTGCTAGAGAAAAGGATGTTGAATAAACAAAGAAGTATAGTCTGACTATTAATTTCATTACATATGAAATGATTGCCTTCGTATGTTCTTATCAGAAGCGTTAAATAGGTAGAACAAATAGTTCACCTAGTCATATGCCAAGCTAAATCGAGCAAAGTCTACACAATCTAATAACAAAAATGTATCTGTAAGTAAAAACTCTAACTTGCAATGTTTCTGCAAGCATATTCTTAAATATAGATGGTAGGTGAAATAACCTGAATCCATTTGAATGTGGTAATCTCTGCTGCCCTCCATTCGATGAGTCCTTGTTCACCTCATACAAGAGACTGCTATCTCTGGGAATCTCAGCACTCCGTTTCTTGTAGGAAGCTACAAGAACCTGAAGAATACTTTGCAATGGACTGCCACTTGGCAACCGGAGCCGATAATGTGGTGTGCCCAATACAAAAGCTGCTAAGGCGGCTGCCATGCAGAATGTTGCAATGCTATATCCAAGTCCCCAACTAATATTTTCTTGTATCCATACTATGAAAGTCATCGATGTGAGAGCTCCTAAGGTGATGCAAAGATAAAACCAACCAAAAAAAGCTCCTTTTCTCTCTCTATCTGATGGATTCTCATCATCGAACTGCTCTGCACCAAAGGGGAGAAGTGCAGCCTTGACACCTCCACTTCCAATGGCAACAAGATATAACCCACAGAAAAGAAGGGTAGTTGTTGACTGGCATGCCCCATCCTCGCAGAACTTTGATGATGCCGAAAACGCAGAGGAAGTGATAGTAACCATTCCCTAATATAACAGAATAGGGATCTTATAAATGCGAACTATTTTATAAGGAAACGATTAACAAAGTAATAGGGCCATATATCTGACTTACAAGAAGATACACAACAAGGGAGATCAATATCGTCTTGTAATTTCCCCAATAGGTATCAGCAACAACAGCTCCAAACAATGGTGTCAAGAAACATGTTCCACTCCAAGTACCCACATTTGCTGCATTTGCAGCATTGTTTCCATGCAGTACAGTATGAAGATACACAATCAAGTTTGCTCCAATGCCATTAAAGGCAACGCTATCCAAGTATTCAAATCCTACAAATAGAGTACATATTTCATGAATTGATGAAACTGTAGACTAATAGTGAAAAAACTATATTGCATAATAGAAATATTATGCCTACCAACATATGTCATAAGTTGAGACAATTATCTCTCAAGCATGCATGAGAAATGGTAAAAGCTATGTAGCATCGCCATGATAGGTATCAATAAGCATTATAGTAGAAAATACAAACTATGTTAGTTGAGAATGTTTGAAATCTTACCTAAAATAATTCCTGGTGCTTTTGAGGCACCAGATCTATAGTGTGATCGAGGTCCTCGCAATTCATTCTCAGATTGGATTGAGGCTGCATTCTGAAAGCACAAATGCAATTAGTGGAGTAACTACTCATCTACTTTTTTATAAAAATAACGACAAAAAATCCTAAGTCATCTTCATCTCATACTTTATTGGGCAAAAATCAAAAGAGCATCCCTTATTTCATTATCATTAAAAAGGCGTCTCATTTTAAAAGGGCACCCTATCATATTTTTCCATCGAAAATGCCCTTAATCCAGCGTTGTGGTAGGAGCTTTAACTAAAACACTATAACAGGAGCAGCTTTACGTTGTAGTAGTTTTGATCAAAATTGCTCTACATTATAGCAATTTTACCCAAACCTACTCAAATTAGTGTTCCAATAGTTTTTAGCCTATTTTGACCTAGTTGCACCAGTTTTGATCAAAGTGGAGCAGTTTAAACCAATATTTAAGCAATTTTGAGTTTTGACAATAACATAGTAATTTTGAGCAAGTTAGAGCGTCGGAACAAAAGTATTTTTTGAATAAAAAATATGACGGAGAACCTTTTTGTTTTTTTTTTCGAAACGAAACACCCTTTTGATGATAATGCAAATGCAGGAGACCCTTTTGACTTTTGCCTAGGGTGGCAATTTCTGACCTGGTACGAAAATACAACCCAAATCAAACATGAAAAATCAGGTTAGGGTCGAGTCTTATTGGGTTCGGGTCGGCATGATTAACACGATTAATAAATAGGTCGGATTAGGGTCAACCTAAAATGACCCAATTACAACTCGCGAACCCATTTATAAATACTTTCGTATTGGGTTTGGATCGGATTCTGGTTGAGTTCGGGTTAAAATAAGCATATTTTAATAAAATTGATCTTTTCGGGTCGAGTTCGAGTGGAGTTCGGATTAAGATAAACATATTTTTATAAATGGGTCATTTTGGGTCCGGTCGGGTTCGGATTGGATTCGGGTTGTGGATCATTTTAGGTCGAGTTCGGATCAAATACAAATAAATGAATTGGGTTCGGGTCGACCAATTTGACCCGAAATATTAATTAGGTCAGGTTCAGATTTTGATGTTCCAACCCGTTAACCTGCCAATCTGAACCCGACTCGAATTGCCACCCCTACTTTTGTCCTACTTTATTAAAGGGGAAGATCCTAGTTAATTCCTAGCCCCAAAATAGTACTATGAGTTTATATATACCAAAAAGAGAGCAAGGACAACATGCAATTACTTCATTTGTCTACTAAACTCAGCCTCAGTAGAAGTATTTTTTGTATTCCTTTTCATTCAAGATATGATATTTTGTGTCTAATGACAACATAAAATCAAAACATATGGCGACTTTGCCAACAATATTCTTTGCCACACTTACAATAAGCACTGCCGTGTTTTTGATACCCATGACAATATGCAACACTAACCTCAGCTTCAGTGAAAGCTGTGTTCATTTCCTTATCAATTCACATCTGTTTTTGTGTTTAGAAAAAGACGGAAAAGAAAAAAGGGTTTTTTTTTCCAGCAAGAACTTTTCATCCCATAAACATAAGCACTAGAAGCTGTACCTGTTATAATCATGTTGTAGCAACGCTTATGCGAAATAACAAACCCTATTTTTCTTTGACCAATCTGGAACCAGAGTAGCTCCATCTTTTTAAAAAAAATTAAAAAAATAAAATGTACAAGAGAGATCTTAGCATTCTAGAGTCATGCACAGCCTGCGACGAGATTTAGCAAATTAGCAACAATTCACTACATCTATTTCTCACCAATTCAAACAATTGTGGTATCTCCCTCCAAGATCCATCTTTTTATGCCCTAGTCAAATCATTCAAGAGGAAACCGACCCACAAACCCACCCCTCCAAAAAAACACTTCCAACCACAGATCTGAAGAATCCCAAAAAGAAACCTTCCATCCTAGGACAAAATAGTGTCTTTTTCTTCTTGTAAAATGCAACGACAAGCAGCAACGAAAATAACTCAGAATTCAAGCGATTACCAAAGGGAGCAGGGGTCTTCCTTCTCCGCTCTCCAACTCCAAGCCCTCCTCTCTCTCCATCGCCTTGCCGCAGCCACCTGAGATCTGGAATGGAGAAGCGACGGAGCTCGCCTACCTCTTCTACTTCCACAGTTCGACTATAAAGCCTCCTTGGTTGACCCATGAGAACTCTCTCCCGAATGGACACGTCTTCCCGCATACTGGCACACATGAGAGAATAATTTGATCGTCCGATAAAAATATGCACGAATCATATAGCGACACGACGTTTTCCAGACGCTGATGCATGACTAATGCAGAGAGAATTTTCTGCGGTCGAGACGGGCTGCGGAAGGGATGCAATCGAGCCGCTGGTATTTAGTCCGGTCAGTGATCTTTTGGAAATCGACGGTCAAGATTCTTTCCTTCTAAATCACCAAATGAATAAAATTCAATGCTTATGGTTATGACTTTTAACGATATATTTTATGACTTTCCAGAACATTGTGTTTTGCACCTAAAAGTGGATCATTTTGCAAAATGCCACAAAAAATTTATGGGCAAAAATTGGCGCCTACTTTCATTATGGGTCTCCCATTTGACCATTTTGGAAAAAAAAAAATATTAACATATCATTTTATAAATATAATTCTTCTTAAATTCAGCACATTAAATTACAATTAATATAATTTTTTATCAAATTGAATACGATTCTTTTTACGCCTAAATTGGATGAAAAATATATTATATTTTTTTTTAAATGATCCTCAATTGGATGAAAAATATACTAGATTTTCTTTAAATGATGTTGAATTTAGGAGAAATTATATTAAGTAGGAAAAAAACATGCTCAATTTGATAAAAAAATTATACTAGTTCTTGTATAAAGTACTTAATTTAATAGGAATTATACTCATTTTTAGAATTTTTGTATTTAAAAAATATGAGGAGCAGTTTTGATAGAAAATATACTCGATTCTAGTTTAAAATGTTGAATTTAAGAGTAATTATATTCATTTTTAAATTTTTTATACCTAAAAGTTCTGAGGGACGATTAGAAAGTCATACTAATTTGATGGAAAATATACTCGATTCTAGTTTAAAGTACTGAATTTAATAAAAATTATATTTATTTTTGGACTTTTTGTACCTAAAAAATATGAGGGTTAATTTTGATAGAAAATATACTCGATTCTAATTTAAAGTGTTGAATTTAAGAGAAATTATACTCATTTATAGATTTTTTGTACCTAAGGCAATTAGATAATAATATTTATACGAGAGAGTTGAAGCAAATAAAACTTTACATTCAAAAAGTGGAAACAAAGTTTTTTTGGATGCATGCAAAGTTTAACATTGTGATTAAAGATTTTTCTCTAATTTATCATTATTTTTATCTCAAAAATACTTTTATTTCAACTTGTATTTATAGCCAATATATACATAACTATTATAACATAGAGTAAATTATTTCAATTTAATTAAAATTATTACGTATGTAATATTATCATATCAAAATATATTTTATTAACAACTCAAAATTACTTAAACTTATACCTATGAATTTCATTAGACCGGGAAATGAGACAATAGAAAAAAATTTTTGGTCTTCCAATATCAATAGGTTGATTGTTTCACTCCTGTATCTTCCAAAAGGGAAAAAGTTTTCTGAGAGTTATTTCATGGATCTGTAAGAAAATATTTGGGTTCTCCCAATAAATCAAAAGTGTATCATGCCAAAATTTAACCGGAGTTCACAGTGGTAGAGGTGGGGGAAGCGGATCGGAAAAACAAGGGACTCTAGTTGTAAGATATCTAATGAAACCGTAACAGGAATTGAGATCTCATTCAAAGAGAAAGATAGCAAATATATGGAGTTTCCAATCTAGGTGGGTCAAATCCTTCGGGACTTGATTTGGTTGACTTTCATTGAGTTTAGTTAACTTCGGATGAGATATGGTCAATTCAATAACACTCATTAAAGTATCTATAATGTATTATTATCATAACACTCACCATCTCATCAAAAAAATATAGGGTCCACTGTCACATACTCATTATAACAATATATTTCTTTCATCCACATTCCTTTTAATATTATCACTCATTATTTATGGGTCCCACCATCCACTCAATTATCTTAAAATTATATCATATTAAATAAATATATTTAAAAAATTTTAAATTATTATTATTATTTAATAATAATATTTATTTTAAAAAATAATATTTAATTTCTACCATTTTAGCATCTTTGAACGCCCCATTCTCTCTCTCCTGCGAGTGGACATTATAATGCCCACTCACAATGGAGAGAATGTTAAATGGGCATTGTATTACAGATGCTCTTATATGACTCATCAGGGTTACTTGGTAAGGTTCCTCTAATACCTAAGTCATCATGGAGCCCAAAATAATATAAACAGAGAAATGACGTAGATAAAGTAGTTGATTTACTAAATAAATTTTATATATTTAAATTTATTTATTATACAAGTCATTAACTAATTATTATTATTATTATTATTATTATTATTTAATTATTAAATTCATTCTAATAAAAATTTAAACAATAAATTTTATTTATTTATTTTATAAATATGTGTCGTGATCGTTTCATGAAATAATATTGAAATTGGAATGGTAGAGTTTCAGATGACACCAAGATTGTTCTTGCAAACCATGAATCACGCCCTGCGATGGCACCTTCATGGATCAAATCATCGTAGAGTCGGGAGATGCATCAACCCAGCCCCCAGCCCTAAAAGCCCCAAGGCAGAAAAAGAGTTTAGGCTACCAGTCGCTAACCATCCAATCACGCTGCATTGTGACGGTGCCTTCGAGCAAGTCATCACATAGCTAGAAGACATATCAACTCGGCCCCCTCAAATCTAAAATCCTGGATCCGCCCCTGTACCTCGGCATCATGTTGTAATTATAACTATTACACATGTAGCTTTTACAACTAAACGGACAGGGATCCTCTGGTCCTTGATCCTTGGACCAATCATGATCCCTTGCTCATTCATTGGTTGGATGAACTGGATCCCATCTATTTAAAGGTGGAGTTCAATTTACCCATCCAATGAATGAATAGAACCTCTTCTGGTCTAGAAAATTCTGCACCTGACCTCTAGGTTGCCTGAGCCCTACTATAGTATGGGTTATGCTTGGAGATTACCATGGGAATACAACATACAGATGTATCTGGGTGATATGACAATAATACTACGATATGTAGTTGTTGCAATTGAGGGAAAGCAGAGTCAATGGTCGAATTAAATTAATTTAAAATTAATTTAACTGATTTAATTTTGATTAACCAAATGTTACTACAACAATTAATTGAACCGAATTAAAAATTAATTATTTCTGTTAATAAAAAATTAACCGATTTGCTTTAAAAATAATAAAAAATATATATACAAATTAATAATTAAATTTTGTTTTTTATAATTCAGCTTAAAATAACAAAAATTATAAATAATATTAAATATAAAATATTAAACAAATATTATAAATTATATATAGAACTTAATAAATAAAATTCAAAATTTATTTTTTTTAATAATTTAGTTAATTTATTTTTTTAATAAAAATCAAAATCGAACCAAATTAACTAAAAACTAAAATTTGAAATTAACCAAATCAAAATTTTAAAATAAATCACTTCGACTAATTTTTTTGATTTAACTGAAAAGTTACATACCCCAAATTGTGACATCTTTATAGAAGTGTTCAGGGTTTTGGTAGACGAAGTGTAAGTTAGAAATTAATTAAGTGTTTGGAGAGGGAAAAGTCGGAGGAAATGGTGAAAGGATGAATACAATAATCGTTACGATTATCTCTTTCATTCCATAAAAAAGCACTCTCTTTCAAAATTTCACTTAAGCATAGGAGATACCTCGTCAGGATAGATGAGGCTCTTCAACCTAGTATAATAGTATTGATTTTGGCAAGAATTTATCTATTAGAAATACAATCAAAATCTCACATTAAAAAAATTATAGATTTAAAAGAGATAAAGATATTTCTATTGGTATAAGATCTTTTGGGTAGAGTATAAAAAAAAAATCATGAGAACTTAAGTTCAAAGTCGATAATATCATACCATTATAGACATATGTGATTTTTTCGATCCCAACAAATAGTATTAGAGTCATGATCCAGATTGAATGTCATGTGGGGTGACATTGAAATAAGTTGAGTGGAGGTTCGAAGCATGTTAGGATTGTTGGGTCACTTCAAAGGAGGGTGTGAATAGCTTCTCGCGCTTCGATGATGATGATATGTAACGGAATTGACTCGAAGCAAGCTCCCAATACTAACTCACGGATTTACTTGATATCCACCTCAAGAAGAGGTGACTAATGTAAGGATCCACACGGTGCACACTCTCCACTATGAACACAAACTCATTCTCGAAACAACCGGAGGTGGATAAACCTCATATAAGACTCTTACAAGTATACAACTCAAAACAAGACGTAAATATACGATAATACAAATGAAAACCTTCTTGCTTGATCTCTTGTAGCTTGTAGATGCGTATGGACCAGTTGGAAAGTATAGCAATACTTGTCTTCCAAGGCTCTAGGTCCGACAAATAGTAGCGGAGAAGATGGAGTCAAGAGATGTCCCGTTTGAACCTCATTGTCACCTTTATATCTGCGCGATCTAGGGCTCCCAATCAATTGGGCCTCCTCCCAATCAATTACCACGTCAGATCCTAACAATCCCAGCCGTCCAAAACCTGCATCCTGTACAACGGTCATATCCCAATCGATTGACCAATCGATTGGGTGTAGCTGAATTGATCAACTGATCAATCCAGAGGCTTTTTGTGATTTCATAGAAAGCTCAAGAATCGATTGACCAATCGATTCTGGCTTTTCCTCGTGTCACTACGAGAAACCTAACCCCAATCGATCGACTAATCAATTGGGAACCTCTCTATGCTCGTGAGAATGTCTCCTAATCGATCACCCAATCGATTGGAACCCTTTTTCTCGCAACACTCTCCTAATTGATCAGCTGATCGATTGAGCTCTAGTTCAATTGATCTCCTGATCAACTTGACCAACCCTAACTTGCCTAACTCAAGTCTAGGGTTCTCAAACCTAACATTTGGTCAACCTTGATCTGTTGGAACTTTGTCACCAAGTGTCCGGTCAATTCTTTCACCCACTTGAACTTTTCTCTTCGTGTCAACTGTTCAGTCCTCCTGGACCCACCTGGATTTCTACGTGTCTGACTTCACTCACCAGGACTTCCTTATTGCCTAGTTTCACTTATTAGGGCTTTCGCCGGGATTTCCATCTACCTAACTTCACTAACTAGGGCTTTCACCTGACTTCACTCACCAGGATTTCCCATCTACCTAACTTCAGTCACTAGGTCTTTCACCTGGCTTCACTCACCAAGAATTTACCTTCTGCCTGACTTCACTCACCAAGACTTTCCCTCCAAGTGTCCGGTCAAGACTGACTCACTTAGATTTTCATCTTCTGCCAACCTTCCTGTTGGACTTTTCAGTCAAGTATCCGGTCAACCTTAACCTATTTGACTCTTCTTCACACTAAAATGGTCAACCTTGACCAATATCTCCAAACGGATGATTGCTCCTGCAATCTCTATACATTGTCAAAACAATCTTCATATATTATCAAACATCGAAATTCACACATTACGACTCAAGCTTGAGCCAATTCAAGCTTAGTCAACCTGGTCAACCTTGACCTAGAAAAATTACACTAACAAGGATGACCGGATGCTTAAGGAGAGGACCAAAGTAGGTAAAGAAAGACGAGATGCTCGCGAGGAGGTTCAAAATAGATTAGGGAAATCAGATGCACACGGGGAGACTTGGAGCAGATCAATGTGACTAAATGCTTATAGGAAGGCCTAAAACAGGGTCAAAGTAACCATATGCTTGCAATAAGGCCCGGAGCATGTCAGGGGTGGCCGGATGCAATGCTTACGATGAATCTCGAAGTAGGTCAAGAGTAGCTGGATGCTTGTGGGGAGGCTCGGAGCAAATTAAGAGTGATTGGATACTGATCCTGTCCGAATGCTGAACCAACGGACACTGGGCACGTGGCGCTCCCCGGCTGCTGGTGTGAATCTTCGACTGGTTGCACGAAGCTCCGGCGAACCTGCACAGAAGTCGGGCCGGGAAGGGGTTCCCGGCGGTGACCCTCCGACGCTCAAGTCAGGCAAGCAAGCAGTGAAAAGTGGCTCTCGAAATATTAGAACGCGTACCTCCGGCGAAGTATGAGGCTCTTTATATAGGGCAGCAGAGAAGCAAGTGCACACGTATCGAGGTGTACACGTGTCCGTAGCCCATACCCCAGTAAGGGCTTGTCAGTGAACTTACCTGACCCATACTGCTACAGTCCAAGCATGTCCTCGACGGGACAGCGGAACCCCCTGTTACATGATTTGGAGTATGACCATATCACGAAGCACACAAGTTGTCAGAAGATGTCCCTTGTCTTTTTCCCCGAACTCCGGCCGGGCGTCCGACCGGCCCACGCCCGCCTTCCGTCCGATCGGTCATGTATGATGGTCCACTTGGGAAACTATCGGTAATGTGTTTTGTGGCGACTGTTAGCAGTATGCTTCATGTCTTCGGCCGAGCGTGCTGTCCGCTCGGCCCTACGATCTTGCCCAATGAGCGCCGGAACCCCGACTTCCATAGGGGTGCCTTTTGCCCTCGGCTAAACACCGGGCGGCCGCCCGGTCGGTCAGCCCCCTTTCTCCGGTCGGCCTAGCTGGTCCGACCTTCTTCGATGGACCGCCCGGCTCTTTGACTTCCATGTGGCGTTGACCCCTTACAACGAGGGTCCCCTGTTCTTATCGCCGGATCACTTGCCTCCCCTTCAAGTCTAGTCGAAGGAGGCGATTAGTCCGACTGACTGGACTACGAGTCTGGCCGGGCGGCTTGTATCCTCCGATCGGCCTACTGCAAAGATGGCCTTGAGTGAATCAACAATGGCCTTCATCGGATCTCCTCGTAATCTGTGCCAATCTTCGACATTAAGGCTGAGCATGCGTTCATTAAATGCTTCGAATGGTCGAATGCCACGTGGCGCAATGCCATCATCGTACAGCGGCGGTGGCATGGCGCTTTGATGTGATCGAAGCGATTCGAAATGGACGGCCCGATGCACGCTTTGATTCCCGTGACCTGGATCCGACGGTGGAGACCGCCCGGCCTCCACCCTATAAATCCTTCGTTTCCTTCTCTCTCGCATTTGCCTTTGCGATTTCGACCCTTGCCCCCAGCGCTCTAGAGCTCCGGCGATTCCGCTTCTGCTTTCCGACGACCTCCGGCGCCTCTTTTTCACTCCTTCTCATCGTAAGGCCTTCTTTCCTTGTTTCCGGTGCTTTCCTTACATTCCTTTTCCATATTTTCATCCTCGGGATATCTTTTCGTTCGCTGTCTTCCTCCTTTTGCCTTTTTGCCTTTTCGATTCCTTTCGATCGGACCATGGCTAGTTCTTCTCATCCGGAAGACCAGTCCCTTGGGCCATGGTACACCACCATGCAGTCACGCTTCGACTGGCGTGACTTTGATATCCTGACTGATAATTTTGATATTCCCGACGATTTTGAACTTCTTTTAGCCGGTCCTTCCGCTCGGCCGCACATGCCGCCGCGCGGAGCCTTCTGTGTCTTCTGCGACCAATTTACCGCTGATCTGCGGTTCCCTGTACATCCTTTCATCGTAGATGTTTGTAATTTTTTTGGTGTGTCGCTCGGCAGTCTAGTACCCAACACCTTTCATCTCCTCTGCGGTGTTGTTGTTTTGTTCAAGATTCACAACATCCCCCTCCGACCGGAGGTCTTCTTTTATTTCTACTACCCTAAGCAAGCCGAGCCGGGCACCTTCATGTTCCAAGCTCGACCCGGCTTAGTCTTCTTCAACAAGCTACCTACTTCCAATAAACATTGGAAGGATTATTTTTTCTACATCCGTATGCCCGATCGGGCCAACTTCCCGACCCAGTGGCAGGTCACCTTACCCCCCGACCGGGCTACCTCCATGCTGCAAATATGCTAGCCGGTCTGCGCCTTGACATCAATAAGCTTCTTCACGAAGGAGTGATGTACATTATCGGCCTGAGTCCCATACGGACTCCTCTTCCGACCGGCTTCGGTAAGAATTTTGCTTTGGCATTTGTTTTGATTGCTAACTGATTTCTTTTCTTTCCTTTGTAGCGGACATCGTCATGGACTCGGTGATGGCCGACGTTTTGAAGAGAAAGGCGACGGCTCTGGAAGCCGCGACGGCCAAAGAAATGGAAGCGCTGGGTATCCAGCCGGTCGGATCCCATGAAGGAGAGAGCGGGACTCAAGCTGAGTCGGCCGCTCAAGCTTCTCAGCAAAACGTGGCCAGCGGAGCCACCCCCCTGGAGAACCAACTGCCCCCGAGGAAGGTTCCGCTCGGGAGGAGGAGCAACCTCTGCAAAAGAGGCGCCGAGTGGAGACTCCGCTGCGCTCGGCTACCTCCGCGGTCCAACCCTCCGACCGGGCCACCGCAGTCGCTCGAGGCAAGGCGCCAGAGGTCGAAGCCATTTCGTCCGACCGGACGCCTTCTGACTGGGACGAGCCAGCTGCTCCAGTTGAGGCTACTCCGATCAGCACCCTTCCGCCCGCTCGTCACTCAGTCCAGCACTCGACCATTCATTCCCAATTTTCTGCGCCGGCTTCTGATCCCCTTCCGACCGCCGGTCGGACGACCCTCGGCCACCGACTGAAGAGCTGCTACCAGAGGCCGACCGCCCAACCGTGCCCGAGCACACCATTACCTTGAAAGGGCCCCTAGCTGAGATGTGGGCCGATGCTTGGGCACGCACAGCGCTGATCCCCCTCCGAAACTTGGCCAATAGCCACATGCGGGAGGCCACGGGGGTAAGTTCGCTCTCTTCGAAGTTTTGTATGCATTCTTTCCGATCGGGCGATAACAACTCTAATTTTCTTTTACCAGAGATGGGTGGAGGAAATTACGGTTTCCAACCGCTTGGCCTTGGTGGATGAAGAGCTGCGACAACTGAAGGCAGCAGTTGGTCCGTCCGGTCCTCAGGGCCCTTCATATTCCGAGCTGCAAAAGGAGCTGAAGAAAACTCAAAATCTGCTGGCGGTCGAGCAGAAGAAGACAGCCGATCAGGCCCACGCCCTGGCCGAGTCCGAGCGACAAGTCAAGTCGCTCGACACAAAAATAACCTTGGCCACCACTCGGAAAAATACAGCTATCTCCGATCTGGAGAAAAAGAACGTGGAGGCTCGGGGCCTGGAGCTGAAGATGAAGGAGTTGACAGAGCAGCTCGACAGGGAGAAGGCGGGCCGCTCGGCTGACGCGGACAAGCTTCAGAGTCTGAATGAGGCCCTTACTAGCTCCCAGGTGACCTTCAAAGAATATCAAGATGCCGAGCCGAATCGAATCGCTGCCTTAAGACAGAGCTACATCCGCTCGCCCGAATTCTCGGAGAAAATATGCGAGCGGATGTACACAGCCTTCGACTTGGCTATGACCGCCACCACCACTTATCTGAAGTCTAAGGGTCTTCTTCCGGAGTCAACTACTATTTCGGCCGGCGATCAAGTGGAGCTTCTGAATAACATTCCTAGGGACCTCTATGATTATATTGAGTAGTTTTCTGTAATTCGCCCACCCGCCTGGATATTATCCTTTTTTGTAATTGGGTCGCTCGGCCTAAAGCTTCACCTTTAATGCAATGTTTTCCTTGTATTTGCTGTCTCCTTTCATAACCAAAATGTGTGTTTATCCGCTCGCCCATTATTACTTCTCGTGCTCCCCCACAAGGGATTTTAACAAAGTAATCGTCGTGATCTCCCCGCTCGGCGAAATATACCGTGTTCTCTGATGGTAGAGCTTGTTTACCAAATGTCAAGTACTTTTGGATACTGGGCCAATCGGAGCGTAGAGACGATCGACCGGTATCGAAATCGCGTGCCTCGGGACATTAGATGCTTTAATCCACTCGGATTATTTATAGACGCCGGCTCGTCTCTCGATATTTAACATCAGAGTTCGACGGTATTCTGCTCGGAAGATTTATAGACGCCGGCTCGTCTCTCGATTTTTAACGTCGGAGCTTGATGGTCTTCCTCTCGGATGATTTATAGACGCCGGCTCATCTCTCGATTTTTAACGTCGGAGCTCGACGGTCTTCCGCTCAGATGATTTATAGACGCCGGCTCGTCTCTCGATTTTTAACGTCGGAGCTCGACGGTCTTCCGCTCGGATGATTTATAGACGCCGGCTCGTCTCTCGATTTTTAACGTCGGAGCTCGACGGTCTTCCGCTCGGAGGGTTTATAGACGCCGGCTCGTCTCTCGATATTTAACGTCGGAGCTCGACGGACTTCCGCTCGGAGGGTTTATAGACGCCGACTCGTCTCTCGATATTTAATGTCGGAGCTCGACGGTCTTCCGCTCGGAGGGTTTATAGACGCCGGCTCGTCTCTCGATATTTAATGTCGGAGCTCGACGGCCTTCCGCTCGGATGATTTATAGACGCCGGCTCGTCTCTCGATTTTTAACGTCGGAGCTCGACGGTCTTCCGCTCGGATGATTTATAGACGCCGGCTCGTCTCTCGATTTTTAACGTCGGAGCTCGACGGTCTTCCGCTCGGATGATTTATAGACGCCGGCTCGTCTCTCGATTTTTAACGTCGGAGCTCGACGGCCTTAACAGCTAATCTTTAACACAGCCGCTCGGCGGGCATACTAGCCATCCTTTTAATTCATTTCTGCTTCCTGCATTACAAGGACATGGACGACTAGAATATACACAAAAATGAATTACATCAGTGCACCTTTCACCCAGCTCGATAAGGCTGGAGATGATTTGCGCTCCAAGGTCAGTCCAGCTGTCGTCCGTCTTCATCCTCCAAATAGTAAGCGCCCGAGCGGAGCTTTTTGATAACCTTGAAGGGGCCCGCCCAGGGAGCTTCAAGCTTGCCGACGTCGCCGATCGGCTTGACTTTCTTCCAGACAAGGTCGTCGACCTGGAATGATCTGGGGATTATGCGCCTGTTGTAGTTTTGCTTCTTCCGTTGACGGTACGCCATCAGCCGGACGGACGCCTTGGCTCGCTCTTCGTCAACCAAATCCAGCTTCATGTTCCTCCGCTCGGCGTTGCCTTCATCGTAATTCTGGATCCGGACGGATTCGACACCGACTTCGACGGGAATCACCGCTTCGCCGCCGTATACCAGATGAAAAGGCGTGACGCCCGTTCCTTCCTTTGGAGTCGTTCGGATGGCCCATAGGACGCCCGGCACTTCATCCACCCAACTTCCTCCCAAATGGTCGAGCCGAGCGCGCAGAATGCGAAGAATTTCCCGATTGGCTACTTCGGCTTGACCATTGCTTTGGGGATAGGCTACAGATGTGAAGTGTTGTTCGATGCCATAGCTTTTGCACCAATCTTCAAGCAATTTTCCTGTGAACTGCCGTCCGTTGTCGGAAATCAGTCGACGAGGGATGCCGAATCGACAGATGATGTGCTGCCATATGAACTTTTTGACCATTTGTTTGGTGATCCTGGCTAGCGGCTCGGCCTCCACCCACTTGGAAAAATAATCGACCGCCACTAGTAGAAATTTCCGCTGTCCGGTCGCCATAGGAAATGGACCAACGATATCCATTCCCCACTGGTCGAACGGACATGAGACTGTTGATGCCTTCATTTCCTCTGCCGGTCGGTGATAGAAGTTGTGGTACTTCTGGCACGAAAGGCACGTCGACACGGTCCGAGCGGCGTCTGCTTGTAAGGTTGGCCAGAAGTACCCGGCCAACAGGATCTTCTTAGCCAGCGATCGTCCGCCCGGATGCCCTCCGCATGATCCTTGATGTACTTCTTGGAGGATGTAAGCCGAGTCCTCCGAGCTCACGCATTTCAACAGCGGGCGTGAGAAAGCCTTCTTGTAAAGCTGATCGCCGATGAGTGTGAACCGACCGGCTCTCCTCCTTAGCAGTTGAGCTTCATTCTGATCGGACGATGTGGCGCCCGAGCGCAGAAACTCCGTGATGGGTGTCCTCCAGTCGCTCGGAAACGTAAGGCATTCCATACGGTCGACGTGTGCCACCAACAATACTTGTTCAATTGGCCACTGAAGGGCGATCGGCGTTATTGAGCTCGCAAGTTTGGCCAACTCATCGGCCGCTTGGTTCTCCGATCGGGGTATCTTACGAACAATGACTTCTCTAAAATTGGCTTTGAGCTTCTCAAAGGCTTCAGCATAAACCTTGAGCCGAGTGCTGTTGATTTCAAAGGTGCCAGAGAGCTGCTGAGCAGCCAATTGGGAATCCGAATGAAGCGTTACCCGACCGGCACCCACATGCCGTGCTGCCTGTAAGCCGGCTTTGAGGGCCTCATACTCTGCTTCGTTGTTCGTAGCTTTATAATCCAGCCGGACGGATAAGTGCATCTTTTTTTCTTGTGGGGAGAGCAACAGTATCCCAATTCCGCTTCCGACGATGAACGGATCAGATTAAATCTCAAAGCATCATGACATCTTTAAAATATGCACAGGATCCGCGTGATGTGTAATGATATCTTGATATTTAATTTGATCCGTCCGATCGATGATGAGACACGGGGATTGAGGCTACGAACTATTCACACTAGTTTGGATCCTCTGTCTCGATTATGGTCTATCGCCATATCTCAGTACAGAGCGGCCGGAGCCAATTAAATTTTGAGATACCGTGACATCTTTAAAATATGACTAAAAATACAGGGCGACTGTCCCCCACCTAACTGTTCCGCGTACCGTCACGTCAAGACCACGATGGCTACGTGACTGTCCACAAACTGCCAATATGTTACCGATCGTATCTAAAAAGTCAACTCGAAGTGAAATGATTCTTCGTCCCAATGAAACTTATTGGCCTTGCGTAAGATTTTGAAAAAGGAAGGCTCCGGTCGGGTTTTCGAGATGAATCTGGACAATGCGGTTATCAAACGCTGCACTTCCCTTGTATTTCTTGGAGGCGGCATGTCTTGTAGAGCTTTCACCTTGCTGGGATTTGCTTCGACGCCCCGCTCGGTCACTATGTACCCCAAGAAACGCCCTCCTTTCGCTCCGAACATGCACTTCTGGGGATTTAGCTTGACTCCATATTTGCGTTACGTTCGGAAGGTTTCCTCCATGTCTTTGAAGAGATCGGCCGCTCGGACGGACTTGATGAGAATGTCGTCCACATAAACTTCCAGATTCCGCCCGATCTGCTCTTTGAACACTTTGTTCATCAAGCGTTGATAAGTGGCTCCCGTGTTCTTTAATCCTAATGGCATCACATTATAGCAGTAGGTGCCGTCGGCCGTCACGAAGCTGACTTTTTCTTAATCTTCACGGGCGAGCGGCACTTGATGATAGCCTGGGTAAGCGTCGAGCATACATATTAATTCGCAGCCGACCGTAGAGTCCACTAGCTGATCTATCCGGGGCAGAGGATAAAAGTCTTTCGGGCAAGCTTTGTTGAGATCCTGAAAATCTATACATACTCTCCACTTGTTGCCCGGCTTAGAGACTAATACTACGTTGGCCAGCCAGCTCGGGAACTGCACCTCGCGGATATGGCCGGCCTCCAAGAGTTTTTCCACCTTCGCTCGGATGATGGAATTCTGCTCGGCGCTGAAGTCCCTTTTTCTTTGCTTTACTGGCCGTGCGTCCGGTCAGACGTGTAACTCATGCTGCGCTATACTTGGTGAAATTCCGGGCAGCTCATGTGTCGACCAGACGAAGACATCATGGTTTCTCCGGAGGTATTGGATCACCTCCTCCTTCTGATTCGCCTCCAGGTCGGATGCGATGAATGTCGTGGCCTCCGATCGGGTCGGGTGTATCTGCACTTCCTCTTTTTCTTCATAAACTAGAGAGGGAGGTTTTTCAGTTATAGCATTCACCTCGATCCGTGGCGACTTCCGAGCGGAATTTGCTTCGGCTCGGACCATTTCGACGTAGCATCGCCGAGCTGCCAGTTGATCTCCCCGTACTTCTCCCACTTTGTCTTCGACGGGGAACTTGATCTTCTGGTGGAAGGTAGAGACGGCCACTCGGAACTCACTGAGCGCCGGTCGTCCCAGAATGATGTTGTATGAGGAGGGAGAGTCGACCACCATGAAGTTTGCTATACGCGTCCTTCTGAGCGGCTCTTCTCCCAATGAAATAGCCATCCGGATTTGTCCGACCGGAAGGACTTCATTGCCCGTAAACCCGTAGAGGGGGGTTGTCATGGGCAGCAGCTCGGCACGGTCAATTTGAAGTTGGTCGAACACCTTTTTGAATATTATGTTGACCGAGCTTCCTGTGTCAACAAAAACGCGGTGAATAGTGTAGTTGGCTATTACCGCTTTAATGAGCAGAGCGTCGTCGTGGGGCACTTCAACTCCTTCCAAGTCCCCAGGCCCAAAACTGATTTCGGGTCCACTCGCCCGCTCTTGGCTACAGCCGACTGCCTCGCCTTTCTTGCTCGGTTGGAGTCTCCTCCGGTCGGCCCGCCAGCAATAATGTTGATCTCGCTTCGGGAAGTATTACTTCTATTTTATTCCTCCCGAGCGGATGGTCGAGACTGTTCTCTTGACGTTCGGCGATTCTCCTACCTTGGAGAGCGATGCCGCTCGGGAGTCTGTTGCTGTCGCCTATCAGCTCGAGTCCGATCGGCTTCATGAGTTCTCTGTCGCCTGTCGACTGAGGGAGACCGTCGGCCGCCATTCCGGGGAACGGGATGAGCCACGAAGGGAAGACTTCGACAATCCCTTGTGTTGTGCGTATCCGTCCGGTGGAAGGAGCAGAACATCGGGGTCCATTTCTTCTTTGGCTTGGGTCGGGCGGCAGCTACCTCTTGCACGTGAGACCTGGCATGGGGAGAGCGGATTGTTTCGGCCCTCGGTCCTCTGGGCGGCTGATGAGCGGCGTGCTGTTTTCGTTCGGCAGGAGGAGCCCGCTCTGTTGGAGTTTCTTTTTTCCTGGCCGTCTGCGCTTCCTCCACGTTGATGTATTCGTTAGCTCGGTGTAGCATGTGATCATAGTCTCGGGGCGGCTTCCGAATGAGAGATCGGAAGAAATCCCCATCCACGAGGCCTTGTGTGAAGGCATTCATCATGGTCTCCGAGGTGGCCGTTGGAATATCCATGGCCACTTTGTTGAACCGCTGGATGTAAGCTCGGAGCGATTCACAGGCTTCTTGCTTGATGGCGAACAGACTGACGCTGGTTTTTTGATAGCGCCGACTACTTGCAAAATGATGGAGGAAAGCCGTCCGGAAGTCATTGAAGTTGGTGATGGATCCGTCCGGCAGCCTCTGAAACCATCGTTGAGCCGATCCAGATAGGGTGGTGAGGAAAACCCGACACTTCACCCCATCTGTGTATTGATGCAGGGTTGCCGTGTTATCAAACTTGCCCAAATGATCGTCTGGATCGGTGGTTCCATTGTATTCGCCGATCGTCGGAGGCGCGTAGTGCTTGGGCAGAGGGTCTCGTAGAATAGCCTTTGAAAATTGGCGATTAATCCGCTCGGGCGATGAGTCCGCTCGAGGGGCTTTTCCTTTTTTGTCATCTCGTCTCGACATTTCATCCGAAGAAGATCCCCGATCTCTATGAGTGGGTGCGGCTTCGGGGGTGCGGAATAGGGCCCTGTGGAATGCAACGGTCGCTTGAGGTGCTTCCGCTCAGCCACCAGAGGCCGAGGTTGCTTGCTGCTCTGGCCGCTCGGCTGTTGTCTTCTGTTTTTGCTCCACAAGCTTGGCGGCCCGCAACTCGATCAGAGTGTCGAGTTCCTCCGTGGAGAGCGTTACCGTGTGTTGTCGTCCAGTCTCGTCCATTGTTTCCGTTCAGATGCAGGAGCGTTCCCACAGACGGCGCCAATTTGATTCTGTCCGAATGCTGAACCAACGGACGCTGGGCACGTGGCGCTTCCCGACTGCTTGTGTGAATCTTCGACTGGTTGCACGAAGCTCCGGCGAACCTGCACAGAAGTCGGGCCGGGAAGGGGTTCCCGGCGGCGACCCTCCGACGCTCAAGTCAGGCAAGCAAGCAGTGAAAAGTGGCTCTCGAAATATTAGAACGCGTACCTCCGGCGAAGTATGAGGTTCTTTATATTGGGCAGCAGAGAAGCAAGTGCACACGTATCGAGGTGTACACGTGTCCGTAGCCCATACCCCAGTAAGGGCTTGTCAGTGAGCTTACCTGACCCATACTGCTACAGTCCAAGCATGTCCTCGACGGGACAGCGGAACCCCCCTGCTACATGATTTGGAGTATGACCATATCACGAAGCACGCCAGCTGTCAGAAGATGTCCCTTGTCTTTTTCCCCGAACTCCGGCCGGGCGTCCGACCGGCCCACGTCCGCCTTCCGTCCGACCGGTCATGTATGATGGTCCACTTGGGAAATTATCGGTAATGTGTTTGGTTGCGACTGTTAGCAGTATGCTTCATGTCTTCGGCCGAGCGTGTTGTCCGCTCGGCCCTACGATCTTGCCCAATGAGCGCCGGAACCCCGACTTCCATAGGGGTGCCTTTTGCCCTCGGCTAAACACCGGGCGGTCGCCCGGTCGGTCAGCCCCCTTTCTCCGGTCGGCCTAGCTGGTCCGACCTTCTTCGATGGACCGCCCGACTCTTTGACTTCACGTGGCGTTGACCCCTTACAACGAGTGTCCCCTGTTCTTATCGCCGGATCAGATACTTATGGGGAGACACGAAATATGAGAGTAATGATAATCCTTTATTTGAGGGGAGGATTGTTGGAAATATAATCAAAGTACTATATTAAAAATACATGGAAAAAATTATGTATTTAACAAAATAAATATATCTTCATTGATATGAAGTAGGTAAAATCAAAAAATTAAAATTATCAGAACTCAGATTCAAATAAATAATATCAGGCCATTATAAAACAATATGTTTTTTTATCCTAACACTATCGCAATGGACGAGAAAACAACAAGAACACTGGACCAAAATATCCAAATTCCATCGTAATACTACACACTATATGATTGATGCGGTGATAAAGAAAGGTCCACTAAATATGGATCAAGGATGGAGATACCGGCCGACGTGAAAGTCAATCAAGGAGGTCAACGTCAGAGGGCCAACGGGCTCATCAAAAGGGGTCAAGTGGAGCTCTACTGTAATGGCCAATCGGGCGAAAAGCTTCCGACCAGCAAAGGGCTGGTCCAAGCTGAGGCACTCATCACAAAGCATAGGATCGCTGGGACGACCGGAACGTTGGTCCGATCGGGCGATAACAAACTACTATACCCAGCCATTCTATGGAAGAATATCAGAGGTCGATAAATCGACAGAGTCCCAGTTGATCGGTCACCCTGCTCGACTGAACGGTGGGATCATTGTCGTATCTTTCAATATCCTTTTGGGAAATAGTACTGCTGATACGAGACATAGTTAATAGGAGGATCATATGATAGAAGCTTCTACTGTCTTGTCAGAGATATGCATGCCCTGTTAAGGTATGGTGTCAGAGGCACTTCCCTAACAGGCTCTTTCATAGGACAAATTGGAGAACATGCCCACGATAAATTGGAGAACGTGCCCATGATAAATTGGAGAATGTGCTCACGTCTTGAGGAGCGTGCACGTCGCCTACCAAGGCACTATATAAAGGGGGTCCACACACCGATAAAGGTACACGTTATTCATTATTCACGCTTGTGTCTACTGTTGCTCCATCTTTTTTCTCTTTCCGGTGACCAACATGAGCATTGGAGGTCAACGCCAGAGGCCTCTTCCCTAGCTCGGCACTGACATTTTTTTGTGTTGTAGAGGGAAGCGGAGTCTACTTCTAGTCAATACACTAGCCACATTCTTAGCTTGCTATCACTATGATTTTAAGACAAGATCAATGATTATAATAGTTGTAGTCATAATTGATACCTGGTATGGTATGATCATAGTTGTTATACGTTGCAGTTGTTATAAGTATAATTATTATCATAATTAAAAATAAAATATATTTTAGAATAAAAATAAGATAAAATACTTTTTGATTTTTTTAAAATGGTATATGATCTAGTGGTACGGAAGGGGGGGCCCGCTCGGAGGATGGTCAATGACCCTGTGGCGGTCATAGTCAAAGTTAACCTATCTGAGCGATCAGCGTGGATAGCACCCGAGCCGGCGCTTTGACAGCTCGACCATTATGTCGAGCCTCCGACGCTCACAAGCCAAGCAGGACTCCTTTTGTTCAGAAGACCGCGCCAGTCACCCTCAGCCGAGCGGACAACCCGCTCGGCTCAGCCATGATGTCCACCGAACTACCGGGTGACCGACGGGCCGAGCGCCTCTTCGTTTCAGTCCAGTACATGTCCCTTCCTGGACGGCAGTGAGTCCAAGCATATCTCCCGTTCAAACTAGTAGCAGACAAAAGGTGCAGAAGAAGACGAAGGGGACAGCTGGTGATATCCTTCTCGAGACATGTGCCGCCAACAAACAGCATGGTCGGCGATCGGGCCGGACAGAGAATCGTACGGTGGAAGTTTCCACTATCAGGACAGAGATATGCTTGGACGGTTGAGGTATGACACCAGGCGTACTTTTCTGACACATCCATTTTGAGGTATGTCTTGGGAAGCACGCACGAAGTCGAGCTCTCAGTCGAGATGGGTGTCCACTTCCTAGAGAGAGAAACTCCAACTTCTCTCTAGGATCTTCGGTCATCTTCCACATGGTGAGGTGAGTGATTTCTAGGCTCTTTCTCCGACGACTTTAGGAGAACGCTCCTCGCGGTTTCTTCTCTTCCCCTTGGTTGTGCTCAACCACCTGTGGTTGCGCCTTCTCTCTGGAAGTTCTTGGGTGGAGTCGGAGGGTGTAGAGAAAATATACTACTGGCTATATCGGGGTTTCTTCTCCGGCATAGAGGTTATCTTTCACTAGTGTTACCGTGCACGTTTTCGGTAAACCTGCTCCTTTCCCCTCCTCCTCTACATCGGTTTTCTTTTGATTTTCTTTGGTTTTCTTCCTCCGACCCGGTGCCCGAAGGAAGGTTGCGATATTTCAAAGGCTTATTACTTACACGTCGTCGGAGGTTCGCCGGAAGTTCGTCGGAATTTTCAAGCATAGTGCAAATTCCGGTTGTTCCATAGAAGGAAGCTTTTGGGAAGATTATTCAATATTAATGGCTAATTATTGGTTTACTACTTATTTGGAAATTTTTGGTGGCATCTAATTCTCATTTGGCGTGGAGTAATTGAGCTTGGTTGGCACTCGACGACATTAATTTGACTTTCTTTTGATTTGGAAATATCGGATGGCACTTGGCATGGCATTGGTTGGTATTTGAATTGGTGTGAACAGATTCAAAGTTTGCACGGTGATTCAATTGGTGGCTTTTTGTCTTTGGCTTTGCTTCTCCTTTTGTTAATCCACGTGGAGGAATCAAATGGGAAAGAAAAAGAAAGAATTCAAATATTCACCCTTGAATTTACCAAAGGACCCACTTCCTATCTCATTTGAAGAGGATGGAGTTGTTATTATGGCGGATACATCACATTTGGCAGAGCATGTTGAGGTGGCGGTCCAAGATGCTGAGGTGGTAAATGAGGTGGCATGTGATCCTCTAAGTCACCTTCTTTCTCTCCCTCAATCAGCTCCCTCACCTAACCTTGTCGAAGAAACTCACTCCATCACTGCTGGAAGTGTTGAAGCTGCTGCTGGTGAAACTAATCAAGATCATGTTCCATCTATTGATGAGAAGGCTACTTGTCCCCAGGGCGTAGCACAGCTGGGGGTACATGGTTTAGTGGCCAAAAGGTCCAGGGTTCGATCCTCGGGGTGTCATTGCCTGGGGTTAGTGTCCCGGCTATGCGCTTTCAGCTGTGTACCTGCATTTACCTCCCTCCATATCCGTGGGACCGGCTCTAGGGGGTCGCTGATGTGGCGGTTCCACATTTTTTTTTTATTGATGAGAAGACTACTCAAGCAACAGCTTCTCAAGGACAAAAGAAACATGTTTCCTGGGCCAACCTTTTTAAGGATAATCGTCGGACTAAGTTGGTGACCCAATTACAACAATCTCAACCAACCGGGCAGCGATTGAATTTTGAGTATGAAGACATTGAAACTGTGAAAAATTCGATTGGTTTTTGTTTGGTTGGTTGTTTCATGGGAAGACATCCGGGAAAGAATGATGTCTCCTTCATTGCTTCGAGATGGAAGGTACCTTATGAATTTTACATGCACAAAAGTGGTTGGGTTGTATATCGTTTTGATACAATGCAAGATCGTGACAAAGTTCTACTAGGGGGACCGTATTTTGCATATGGGATTTCTCTGTTCCTAAAGATTATGCCGCGTTGCTTTTTGTTTGATGAGGATGGAAGATACGTCCCCGCTTGGGTTCAAATTCATGGATTGCCACCGGATTGTTGGTCTCCCAAAGTTCTTGGACTCATTTGCTCAGAGATAGGAAGACCGATGTACATCGACAAACTGACCCGTACAAGGGAACGATTGACATATGCTAGGCTCTTGATGGAGGTCTCAGTTCATGACGAGAGAATAAGAGAGGTTCCAATTACATTACCTTCGGATCATTTATGAAGTCATGCCCGACTTTTGTGATGATTGTCGAAGACTTGGACATTGTAAGAAGGATTGCAAGATTTCTGGCAAACATCATCCCAACCGGTCACAACCTACAAGAGGTAGACAACAATTTCAATATCGAAAAAAACAATTGATACCTCCTCAAGGGCCTCCACAAGCCGTTGGTGACACTCCACCACCATTAGATTGTGCTCCGGAACAAGATCCTGTAGTGGCTACAAAGGTTGTTGAAGAAATGGTCCCAAAGGAGATACAATCATCACCCATTCCAAATGTGCCCGATCCTCTTTCACAACCGGTTTTGGTATCTCCCTCTTCATCAAAGAATAGTGTGGCTTCATCATTAAAATCAACTGATTCTCAAGCCAAAGGTAAGGAGGTTGCGGCATATCAAGATCAAATTGATTCAAGTGAGGCTACTTCTGTCACTCTAGGCACGGAGGACACTATCACTTCGGACAGTACCTTTATCCCCCATTTGATTTCGGGACCTATTGTGGAAGCGGAACCACCCCCTACATCAACTCCAACTTCAACACATGCGGAGGCTCAACATAATGGGAGGATTTTACGGGTTAGAGCAGCCCGCCCATCTCGTGGACGATGAAGATTGCATCTTGGTATATTAGGGGCTTCCATAAGCCCCAAAACATAGGGGGGGGGGGGGGCATTCATCTCCTCAAGCAAAAGGAAATTCAAGTCATAGCACTCATTGAAACTAAGCTTAATAAGGACTCCTTAGATGTTATCATGCGAAGAAAATTTTCAAGTATGGGGATGACAAATAATTTCATTTATTCTAATAGAGGTTGTATTTTGCTTCTATGGGATATGCACAGGGTCACCTTGGATGTTCTCGACACATCGAATCAATATATACATTGGCATGTTCGTTGTTCTATTACGGCTCGGTCTTCTTTAGTGACATTCATATATGACTTTCATTCTATTATGACAAGGAGACCCTTATAGACTTCTCTTACCCTCCTTAGTGAAACAATTATGGAACCTTGGCTCATTATGGGAGATTATAACTCACCATTGGCGATTCAAGACAAAGAAGGTGGGGAACCGATTTCTAATTACGAGATACATGATTTGGAGTGCTTTGTTGACACTTGTGATTTGGTTGATCTTCGCTCTATTGGGGTGTCATTTGACATGGACAAATGGACGAGTTTCTTTTAAGCTAGATCGTGCTATGGTGAACTCACAATGGCTTATTTCGGACTATGAAAGTTATGTGGAATTTACACCCCCAGGTTGTTTATCGGATCACTCTTGTGCTATAGTTTCAACTTTTGCAAGAGAGGGAGGTTCCAATAGGCCTTTCAAATTTTATAATATGTGGGCGTTGCATGATGGATTCAAAGACTTGGTGGCGAATACATGAGAGGTGCCAGTATATGACAATGCATAGTTTACTCTCAAGACAAAACTTACACGGTTGAAAGACAAACTAAAGGAACTTGATAAGCTTCACTTTCAACATATCAAGGAGCAAGCATCAAGAGCAAAATCTGAGTTAGAGGTTGTTCAAAGAGCTCTTCTTGATGGTGGTGAGCCCCCAAGTGACTATGGCACAATAAGAAAGAAGGCGATTATGCTAGCGGAGGCGGAAAGACTCTTTTATCAACAACGTGCCAAGAGTAATTACCTCAAGAATAGTGATAGATGCACCAAATTTTTTCATGACTTGGTGAAGAGAAACAACAAAAGAAATGCTATTACTACACTCATCAAACAATCCGGGGAACAAACAACTAGTTTGAATGAAGTCGCCATGGAGTTTGTGGAATATTTTCAAAGCTTCTTGGGTGAACCCGGTCAAAGCTCTCCAATTGATGTTTCTTCTTTGCATGGGACTAAATTATCTCAAGCTCAAGTATCATCTCTTGAAGCTACAATCACGGAGGAAGAAATCAAGAAGGCTTTATTTAGTATAGGCGCCGATAAAGCTCCCGGTCCGGATGGTTACAATGCTAAATTTTTCACGGCGGCTTGGGACAATATAAAGGATGATTTCATCAAGGCGATAATGGAATTCTTCACTAATGGTCAACTCCTAAAACAATGGAATCATACTTTGATAGCTCTCATTCCTAAATCCGATCATGCACCAAGAGTTACGGATTTTAGGCCCATCTCTTGTTGTACGATTTTCTACAAGGTTATCTCCAAAGTATTGGCGGCAAGATTGGCAAATGTTATGGACATATTGTTAGATCCGGCTCAAGTGGCTTTCATCAAAGGTCGATCCATAGGTGATAACATTCATCTAGCCCAAGAATTATTGAGGAAGTATGCTCGTAAACGGGTTTCTCCAAAGTGTATGCTCAAAGTTGATTTGCGCAAGGCTTTCGATACGGTTGAGTGGAGTTTTCTTATGTCCCAACTTGTTGGTTTTGATTTTCCCCAACAATTTTGTGGATGGATAAACGAATGTATAACCACGGTCTCTTACTCCATTAGTCTAAATAGTGGATTGCATGGTTTCTTTAGTGCAAGAAGAGGCTTGAGGCAAGGTGATCCTCTCTCTCCTTTGTTATTTGGTCTATGCTTAGAAAATTTCTCATGTTCTATGAAAGTTGTTTCAAGATTAAGTGCATTTCATTATCATCCAAAATGTAAAGAAGTGGAGCTTACACATATAGCATATGCCGATGACCTCTTGTTGTTTGCAAGAGCTGATGCTTCTACTCTTACTCTTATTATGGACTGTCTAACGGTTTTTGGTGATAAAGCGGGCCTTCGAGCAAACTCGTTGAAATCCAACTTATATATGGTCGGGGTTAGTGAACAACTACGAGAGGAGCTACTACACATAACCGGCTTTCAACAAGGCACATTTCCCTTCCGATATCTTGGCATTCCATTAGCTACGGAGAAATTGAGGATTGCAAATTATGGGGCACTTCTTGACTCCATAAGGAAGAAGGTTGTCTCTTGGCCAAAGCACACACTTTCCCATGCCGGAAGGTTGGAACTTGTGCGATCGGTACTTCAAGGTGTGGAATGCTTTTGGTTGTCTATCCTTCCAATACCAAGTGGTGTTATTGACAAGATTTATGACATCTTACGTTCTTTTGTATGGTCAACAAAACATCCACCAATCTCATGGGCTTCTATATGTCTACCCAAAGAAGAAGGTGGATATGGTTTACGTGATTTGCAAACATGGAATATGGCTCTATTATGTCGGAATCTATGGAATATTCAAAATCGACGTGAGTCTCTTTGGATTCGATGGGTTCATCATCACTATCTCCGAAATATGGACTTTTGGCAATGGAGGAGTAAGCCTTCGAATTCTCCCCTTATTAAACACTTATTTTTTATTCGTGATGAACTTGTACAACGAACTACCTCTATTGACGCCGCAAATATGAAAATGATAGAGTGGTTTGCGGGGGAAAATAAAGGGACGACTTTGGCATATGAGTTTTTCCATCCAAGAGCGGCTAAAGTGGATTGGTTTTCGGTGTTATGGAAGCCATATATTTTGCTCAAGCATAAGTTCACATCTTGGTTACTTGCTCATGGAAGACTAAGAACGGCGGACACCATCCCTTATGAGCCCAACAAATTATGTGTGTTATGCCACCAACAAGATGAATCCAATACTCATCTTTTCTTTGATTGTGAGATTGTCAAGCCTCTACTTGATAAAGTCAAGACATGGACGGATATCACTTTTGACATCACCGATATGGCTTCTTATCTCGATAGTCGATTTGAGAATGTTGTTCCTTGCTTTGAGAAGATATTCCACAAAGTCCAAGTTCATGTTTGGCGCTTTGTAGATATCAAGTGATTCTTTTGTAATGTGTGGTAATGCTTTGTGATATGCTCGGGTATCATACAAAGTCCAAATCATGTTTGATACTTTGTAGACATTAGTGAGATGATGATGAGTGATGTTTGTGTAATGGTGTCATACAAAGTCATAAACCTCTTATGCACTTTGTAGTCATCATATGATTGTATTTTATTCTTTTTGGGAGTATAATACATTTACCTTCCAAAAAAAAAAAAATTGGGAAGCGCGTACGCCTCGAGAAGCATGCACGCGCCTCCCAGGGGTCCTATATAAAGACCCCAGGCTTCGACGGAGGTATGGATTCTCATCTACTATAGCTAGTCTTCACACTCATTATTTTGCCACGATCTTTTCTCGTCGGAGCTGACTTAAGCGTCGGAGGGTCATCGTCGGAAACCCCTTCCCGGTTCGGTTTTGTGTTTGCAGGTTCTCACCGGAGGCTCACACTAGTCAGAGATTCATACGCCATCAACAAGAGTGTCACGTCCCCAGCGTATGTCACTCAGCGCCCGGACAAGTATAATTTGTATATAATAGAAATATTTTACAAACATATAAATCTACATGTGTTTTGTATATTCTTCCAGTAATAAAGTTATTTAATTATATTCTGGCCGGTTTGATTCTCCTAGTGAACCGGTGGTTGCAGAGCCATGAGCTGAGCCGGAAGCAGATGATCCACGAGATGAACCGGAACCAGATGAACCATGGGTCGAACCGCCTCCATTCTTACCGGCGAAGACCCCATCGATCATGTTTCTCACGTCCTCTGGCGAGAAACGCACCGCCGCCGACGAGACGGTGGCCGCCATGCACAACTCGTAGAAGAGTCGGTACGCCGGAATGATCATATTATCCACCGAAGCCCTCACCTGCTCCCGCATCCCTCCGTCCGTCACCACCGCCTGCGCCTTGCACGCCGCCTCCAGCTCGTTGTTGAATCGCCGCATCCGCCCCGCCGCTTTCTCCGACGTCATGTCTTCCGGCTCCGTGGGAACCGCTTCGGCCACCTTCGCCCACGCGAGCCGCCTGTAGCTCCCCACGTAGTGCCTCGCCTTCGCTGCTTGCCGCGCGGCCCACTCGTCGCCGAGGAGGATGCGCAGGCGGCTCTCCTTCACCTTCCGCACTATGTAATGGAGGTTGTTGGCGAGGAAGAGGTACGAGATCGACACCTCACGGTACAGCTCCGCCTTGCCGTCGAGCTTGCAGAGGAGGACAAGAACGAACCACGCTATTCGTACGGAAACCGATCCTGCTACAGCGGAGGCGGAAGAGGGGGAGGACCTCCACGGACTTCCCTCGAAGGAGGTCACGGTGGAGGAGGTGGGGGAGGAGGGCGTGGATACTGGCGGCGTCGCCACCGCCGCTGAGTCGAACAGGGACTCGGGCAGAGGATATGGGGCCTGGAAGGGGAAATCGGCGAAGATGTCGGCGAGGGCGGTTTCATAGTCGGCAAGGAAGACAAGGTAGTTCATGACGTAGCGGGTAAGGGGGTGAACGTCGCCGCCGGGGACGGCCGACCTGGAAGCTTCCCTCTGGACGGCCGCCTCGAAGTCCGCCAGCGTCGACCGCGTCACCTCCGCCAGCCGGAGGAGGGACGTGACCGCCTGCGACCGAACCGGAGAGGTGGATTCGAAGGCGAAAAGAGTCTCTATCTCCGGCCAGTGCTCAGCGACGGCGTCGTAGAGGTCCAGGAGTCTGAAAAGCTTCTCCGGCGATCTCTTCGACCGAGCCACCGACTCGGGGAAGGCAAGTAGTCGGGCGGCGATATCAGCAGTGATATCCGCGAAGCAGGACTCGCGAATTGGATCGGAGCCGGCAAAGACATGATCGCAGAGGAAGCGCTCGCCGGAGAAGAGCGTTTTGAATACGACAGGGAAGACGGCAAGCCAAGATCGAATTTTGGACTCGAGCGCCGTTGAGTCGAGCTTCTGGACGTGTGCTTTCGTGCGGTCGAACCCCAATCGGTAGATGGATTCTTCGACGAAAGATTTGCGCATCATTTTGTAGATGTTTACGCACTCCTTGCCGTAACCAGCAGAGATCATAGTCTGGGCCACTGCTCCGAGGTCTCGCATGGCCTCGTCGCCGGCGTCCAGCTCGGAAATAGCATCGGCGCCATCCTCGACATCGGAGGCATCAGAAGAGGAGGCATATTGCGGGCGGAACCGGACGGGGTTGAGGACGAAGTGATGCGCGGAGAGGAGTAGATGCATCTCGCGCTCGAGACGGCGCATGGCGGCGGCGAGGAGATCGTGCGCGCGGAACAGCGCAGCTGATCGTTCCTCCCGCGAGGCGGTGGACTCCTCCGAGGGAGCGGAGAAGAAGATCATGGAGCGGTGGAGGTCGGACGCTGCGTGCAGGAAGCGGGCGGAGTCGGGACGGCCGGCGGCAGAGAACAGGGAGCCGGCCACCTCGGAGCCCCAACGGCCGATGATCTCCTCGGCAGAGACAATATTTTCCTCCATGATAGTGTCGGAGAAAGTGCGGCGGGACGGCGAAACGGAGCGATCAGCCGGCCGGCGGTCGTGCTGCCGCTGCTTCGAGGAGAAGAGACCACGTATTCCCCTCCGTGTCATCCCCGATCGAACTAAAAAAATACACCTTTTTCCAAAAAAAACTTCAAAAACCGGAACCGAACTCAAAAGCCACAACTTTAACGAAGATGGAGGAGAAATTAAAAAGCCCAAAGCTTAATCGCTCGAAATGATCAAAATCACAATTTTTTTTTGCAGGCGGAGAAGGAATCACACAGAGATGAAAGCTCAAAGGCTCGAAGAAAGAACAGAGCCGGAAGATACCAACGTTTTGTGCGATGAAGCCTAGGAAGAAGAAATCGACAAATCCCTGCGAATTAATTGATCAAACTGAGCTACTATTTATAAACAGGACAACAGAGGGAAGGATCGAAGAAATGCGCGTGCTTCTTCATGATCCTCTGTCTTTTTGTCTTTTTTTTTTCTTTAAAAAAAAGTATTTTGAGCAGAGAGGCAATTTAATGGTTTGATCGCCATGAATGGAGATTGATTTGTTCAAAGAAGATGGGGACTTGGTCAAGTGAACCGTGTCACTCTCTAAGCCGGTTGAAATGAGCTATCTAAAGTTTGAGTTAAAACTTTTAATCTGATCTAATCCTTTTTAAAAATCTTTGAGTACTTTAGCACTTCGATAATAGAGATTTAAGAATATTTTTTATTAAGGTTTATTGTCCAAAAGCTCTCTTAGTGCATTTTACCATGTCTAAAATCGGAGAGGATTTTAATTAAATGTCGTTGAGGTTGATAGTTAGAAGACTCTCAATAAAAAGGACTTAGTCCCGCGAGTACATATGTGTGTTAAGAAGAAAGATGGAGGGGAGAAAATATCAGTAATCAGGTCAGGGAATGATCTTCGACACATGTACTTTAACGCTCAAATCAGGCAAGTGATTAGAGACGATGAAATGTGATGAACAGTGAAAATGAATAGTGAATTCTGAGTGAGTAGTGATGTCTCACATATTTGCACTTTTAGGAGGAGACCTTTTATATAGTACAAGTTTTCCTCTGTGTACAAACATCAATTCATTTCTGAAAAAGAACCAACCATTCTGATATTTTGATAACTTTTTCGAAAATAGACCCATCATTTCTAAGTTTTGTAGGATAGAAGCTTCCGACGCATGAATTGCACAAGGAATATTCTTTTAATTCTTTGACAACAGTTACATAAAACGTCAAAAAGCAATATTAGGTCGTTGGGCTGACGGACTATTAATACACAGTGATGGTTGGCCAACCAAGTCCCCTATAATGTCCAGTTGGACCTCATTCTTGAACGGGATCGAGTCGGCTAGGAAATTATTTCCATTTTGAGAACTTGGCTTCCACTCGGACAAAGCATTCGCTCGAATAAGGCATCCGCTCAGACAAGGAGTACAATCGTATAGAGAGGACTCGACTCGGGATCCAATTGGACAAGAAGTATGAAAAAGCTGAGAGGACTTGACTTGGGATCCTATCTGACATGAGGTATAATAAAGCCGAGAGGACTCTACATGAGATCCGATTGGACAAGAGGTATGATAGAGCTGAGAGGACTCGGCTTGGGATTTGATTTGATAGAAGGTACGATAAGCCAAATTATTTGGCTGAGCCCTACGACTGTATTGGAGCGGTTTTGAATTGAATTAGGACTTGGCTCAGGATTCTGTTGAGCCAGGAGGATTTAGAATCTGATCTGACAAGAGGTTCAATCAGCTGAACCATTCGATCAATCAGTGTGACCGTGCTAGCCGAGCCGAGAGGACCCGACTCGGGATCCAATCAGATAGGAGGTCTAATTGGCTGGATTATTCGGTCAAGTCATGCGACCGTGTTGCTTGGTTCTGAATTGACTTAGGACTCATCTCGGGATTTCGTGGAGCCGAGAGGATTCGAGATTCGATCGACGGGACATTTGATCGGTTGGACCATTCAGTCAATTTGTATGACCATGCCTGACCTGAGTGTTAACCCCTTCTTGATTTTGACCGCCACATCAATCGACTTTCTTGACCTCGACCCAACTTCGGGGGCCATATCTTATTCGTCGTATCACAAAGCCTCCCCTTTAGTCTAATCGAAGCAAGTTGTAAGCTCAACTGACTTGACACTTGTGTCTCTTTGTGTTTCATGTTTCTCGATTAGATGCTCGGTCTTTGATCGGGCATATAGCTAGAGCTAACTGTTAGCAAAAACAATCAGTTACTGGAGATTTTCAGGGACTTAGTTGGATTTAAATTACACGAAATAAATTCAACTTATCTATTGAAATGACTTGAGATGATAATCTCAGGCTATCAGCAGGAGCTGGTGTCTGCCAAGTGCTGAACGTAAGCTTCACAGTGGGCGATCGGGCGAAATAAGCTAAGGCCGACCGAAAGTAGAGGCTTAGGCCGACCGAGTGAAATGGTCGGCCGAGTGAAGCTTAAGGCAGACCGAGTGAATGTTGGGGTTGCAAGATTATAAACATAGTCATACATTGAAAACACATGGGTTTATAAGAGAAAGATATCTCCATTGGTATGAGGCATTTTGGGTAAAGTCCAAGAGCAAAACCATGAGGACGTAGGCCTAAAGTGGACAATATCATGCCATTGTAGAGATATCTAAATTCTTTATGATCCTACAATTGGTATCAGAGCTTGGACTGTTAGAAGAACTAACTGTCGATTGTGCATAAGAGCCATGATCCAATCGAACAATGTGGGTGGAATATTGACCTTGAACGAAGAAGTGGGGGCTCCCGTGTCCGGATCAAGAGAACCAGACACTAGGCAAGAAGTTCTACTTGCGGCTAGGCAAAGTCCTAGTAGGTTGGGTAGACCGAGGGGAAGGAAGTTCTAGTTGTGGCTAGACAAGGAAGTCTTAGTAGGTCGGGTGGACCGAGGGGTAGGAAGTCCTAGTGGGTCGAGAATCGGACGTTAGGGAGCCTGTGATGCTTTGTTTGAAGGGGGGTTTGTTGGGGTTGCAAGGTTGCAAACATAGTCCCACATTGAAAACACATGGGAAAGATCATGGATTTATAAGAGACAGATATCTCCATTGGTATGATGCCTTTTGGGTAAAGTCCAAGAGTAAAATCATGAGAGTTTAGGCCTAAAGTGGACAATATCATATCATTATGGAGATATCTAAATTCTTTGCGATCCTACAGTGAAGAGTTAGACTGAGCGAAGCTTAAGGCCGACCGAGCGAATCAAAGGCTTCTACCGAACCAGTTGCTCCCGAGCGAGTTGTAGGCTTCTGTCGAGCGAGTTCTTGCCGAATAGCAGAGTGAAGCCTAGAAAGCGGTCGAACGAGTGAACTGAGTAAATTGAAGCCTGTGACAAACGTAGTTTCCTTGAAACAGATTCACACCACCTCCGGTTGTGCTTCGAGGCTTTCTTGGGTCATCTGTTTCCTAGGATACAACGACGAACCGTGATTCTCTCTAAGCACTGAGGGTCACGACGAATTGAGAGGTACCTAAACTATCACAGACACTCCGTCGAGCAAAAGTTGCACGACAGAGGAGGAGGGAACGTAAGTGGAGAGCTTCTGCTGCTTTTCTATATGCGTAACCTTTTGCTTATGGTCGCAACCTCTTTATATAGGAGCTCAAGATCAAAGGGCAACATTAATGATCAATTAATGATCATTACTTGTCGAACAGTAAAATGCTAGCGTTTTACTCGACCGTTTTGATTCTGCATTAATCTTTTTTTAATGCATCTGTTACACAAGCAGCAAAAAAATTAATATGAAAAAATATTGGTTGTTTCGCTTGGGCAAATTTTACCCCGACCAGTCCAACATTCGACGCGCGTAGATCGTACCCGCACATGAGTAAGCATGGTTCAGTATAATCCGGGCCCTAGATTTGCACCCCCCTGCGTATCTACGGCTGAGAGAGAGGCTCTCCCCATGCATTTGTTCACATCCTTAATGCATGTGAATCAATATAAACCAACTAACATGCCATGAAACTCCCAATATGGGACTAAAGCTCCATGCACAATAGAGCTTATTTCCTCTTCCACCTCTTCTCCATTCACATCACTTATATCCAACAATCCCTCACATGAATGGAGATAGGGTATGTGATAACATTCAATAGTTGAGTCAAGGATAGGTAGGTTTTACCCTTTGAACCTTCCCTTGTGAAGATCTAGTTGCTTACTGGCTGATAGTATACACGATGTCCTTGAATTATACTGTTGTTTTGTGTAAGCAATGACAAATATCACCCAAGACTCTCCCTAATACAACTCAGTTCTCATGAGTGTGTTCGTTCTTGGCCATGAATACACCTGGTTCTGTGAGAAGCTCTAAGAATTGTACCTTCAATTTTCTTTGAAGTGACCCCACTTCTTTCTCACATAGGTGATCGCTTAAGAGTATTCCACATTACTCTTCTTGCATCATTAAAAGTCGTATGGTTAACCTCCATCCTTCACTGATTCATTAGGTTGTTCCCCCACAGTGTGTCTAGTCAGTAAAAATTAGTCGTCCCTTTGAACCTAGTTCTTGGGATCTCCAGTCATGAGCATAGGTTGGGTGTCCTCTACACTGATCGCTGACAATGACATCAAGCCCATTCCTCGTGATGAGCTCGCAACTAACTCTTGATTTTACCCTTTGGTTAGTAGATCCACTAGGTTATCCTTTGACCTCACATAGTCAACAATGATAACTCCCGTTGAGTGTAGTTGTCGAATGGTATTATATCTACAACATATATGTCTAGACTTACTTTTATAGAGACGGCTTTGAGCTCGACCAATTACTGATTGACTATCGCAATGTATGCAAATTATCGGCACAGATTTCGACCATCGTGGAATATCTTCTAAGAATTACCGTAGCCATTCAACCTTTTTACCACATTTGTCAAGAGCTACAAACTTAGATTCTATCATGGATCTAGTTATTATCGTTTTCTTAGAAGATTTTCAGGATATGGCTGCACCTCCAAGAGTGAATATATAGCCACTCGTAGACTTAGAGTCTTTTATATCAGATATCCAACTCGCATCGTTGTATCCTTCGATCATAGCAGGATATTTCGTATAGTGCAGTCCATATTCACAAGTATATCTCAAGTACCTCAGTACTCTTGTTATCCCTTTTCAGTGCTCAATACTGGGATTACTCATGTATCTACTCAATTTACTTACTGCGTAGGCCAAGTCTGGTTGTGTACAACTCATCAAGTACATAAGACTTCTAATCACTCGAGAGCACTCTATCCGAGAGATACTTTCACCTCGATTTTTCAATAAATGTTGACTCGTATCTATTAGCGTTTGTGCCAACGCAGTATCACCCTTGGTCAATTTTTCAAGAATCTTATCCACGTAATAGAACTGACTAAGAACAAGTCCTTCTGTCATTCTAAGAATTTTGATTCCTAGAATCACTTCAGCTAGACTCATGTCTTTCATGTCAAATCTTGAGTTCAACATATCTTTAGTGGATTTGATTATTTTATCATTACTCCTAATGTTAAGTATGTCATCTGCATATAGACACAAGATGATATAGTCATTCTCTGTGATTTTCATGTAGGCACATTTATCACATTCATTAATCTTGAATTAACATTTCTTCATGACATTATCAAATTTCTCATGCCACTGCTTTGGTACTTATTTCAAGTCATATAATGACTTTACCAATCTATATACCTTATTTTTCTATCCTGGTACAGAAAACCCCTCAGATTACTCTATGTAGATTTCTTCTTCCAAATCCCTGTTTAGAAAAGTAGTCTTTTCATTCATCTGTTGTATTTTGAGATTCAATAGAATGAAAATAGCTGACAATACTCTAATGAAAGTTAACCTCGAAACCGAAGAATACATATCAAAGTAATTAAGGCTTTTTCGTTGTCTGTATCCTTTGATTACCAATCTGGCCTTATACTTATCAATTGTGCCATCTGACTTCATTTTCTTCTTAAAGATCCACTTGCAACCTAATGATTTACTTCCAAGAGGAAGATCCACAAGTTCCCAAGTGTGATTTTGCAAGATAGAGTTTATCTCATATGTAATTACCTCTCTCTAGTGAGGTCCATCAGAAGAGCCTACAACTTCTGAGTAACTTCAAAGCTCACTTTCCAAGATGAAAGCGATAAAATATGATATATAGGATTTTTCTACCCGAGGTCTTTTGCTCCGTCTAAGCTCAACCTCCACTGGTTCCTCATCATCATCTTCATCTTGTATTTCATATGCCCACTTTGAAAAGTTAGCATCCTCTCGGGTCTTATACGGAAACACATGCTCGAAGAACGAGATATTTCTCGATTCTATTATCGAGTTTTTGTGTATCTCCGGTATTTATGATTCATACACAATAAACTGATAAGCACTGCTATTCTGTGCATATCCAATAAATATGCAATCAATATTCATTGGTCCTATCTTAATCCTTTTTGGATCAGACACCAAAACTTTAACAAGACACCCTCATATTCGTAAATGTTCGTAGAACGATTGTCTTCCATTCCACAACTCATAAGAGCTCTTATCTATTTTCTTCCGGGCACGTTATTTAAAAGGTAATTAACTGTTAACACAGCTTTCCCCCATATAAACTATGACAATCCAGAGCTCAATAGAAAAGCATTCGTCATCTTCTTTAGAGTTCGATCTCGATTCTTCCGCTTAGCAACTCCATTTTGCTGAGGAGTATAAGGAGTTGTTGTTTCGTGTCTGATTCCATGTTCAACACACAACTGAGCAAATGGTAATACATATTCATCGTCTCGGTCGCTTTGAACTACCTTAATCTTTCTATTAAGCTAGTTTTCAATCTCATTCTTATAAAGAGCAAATTTCTCTATAGTTTTATCCTTACTTTTGAGAAGATACATATAACAGTATTTTGTGTTATCATCTACAAAAGTGATGAAGTACCTATTCCAACCACGTGTTGGTGTACCTTTGAGGTTTTACACATCAATGTGAATTAGTCCGAGTGGTTCGTTGCTTCTTTTAATATGTTGAAAGGATGACCTTGTCATTCTCACTTCAACACAAATCTCACATTTGTGTTTTGGGTCAAGGTGGAATGTAGGTATACTTTGCATGTTTATTAACCTACGCAACACATCGTAGTTAACATGTCCTAGTCTACCATGTCACAAACACGAAGAGTTAAACATATAAGTGGAAGAGCTTTCATTTTTATTTATCTTATGCATAATCACCATTACATTGAGTTTAAACAACCCATTAGATACATAGCCCCTTCCTACAAATATTCTATTCATGGACAATACAACTTTGTCCGACTCAAAAATAATGCGAAAGATATGCTTGCTTAACAATGATCCAGATACTAGATTATTTTGAATCTTCGGAACATACAACACATTATTCAGAGTAAGGTCCTTGTCCAAGATCATCTTCAACACCACTTTTCCTTGGCCCATGATGTCTGAGGTTGCTGAGTTCCCCATGAACAATTGATCTCCAGTGATTTCTTCGAAGTTATGGAACAACTCCTTGTTACAACACACATGTCTAGTGGCACTAGTATCGATCCATCATTGTCGTGGGTTTGAACCGATCAAGTTCAATTCTGAGACCACTGCGCAGAGGTCGTTCATTTCTGATCTCTCGTTTAGGTTGACCTCCTGTTTCTTATTCGGCTTCCTGCACTTTGCAGATTTGTGACCCGCTTGATCACAGTTGAAGCACTTCCCAAAGAACTTTTTCTTACTGATGCCTCCTCTGGGTCCCATCTTGGAAGACTTAGGGTTCTTCCATTTTGAGCTTTGACCGTGCTTGACCACGTTGTCTTTCACAGTAGCCTGAGAGAACAACTTTCTCTCTGAACTCTTGTTATCTTCTTCGATGCAAAGTCTAACAATGAGTTCCTCCACATTTATCTCTTTCCGCTTGTGTTTTAGGTAGTTCTTAAAATTCTTCCAGCCGAGAGGCAGTTTCTCAATGATAGCAGCCACCTGGAAGGTTTCACTCAGAACCATCCCTTCTAAGTGGATCTCGTGCAAGATCACCTGAAGCTCCTGAACTTGGTTAATCACCATCTTGGAGTCAACCATCTTATAATCCAGGAATCGACCCACGATGAACTTCTTGGCCCCTGCATCCTCTATCCTGTACGTACTTCTTGTCCAGGGCCTCCCACAGCTCCTTAGCCGTTCTCTTCATGCTATACACAGCGTACAACGAGTCGGTAAGATAGTTGAGGATATACTTTCGACAAAGGAACTCAGAATGAGTTCATGCTTCCACTGTACTAATGGTTTGTGTATCAGTATCCTTAACACGCTTGGGAGGGTCCTCGGTCAAAAACCGAGTCATATTGAGCGTGGTCAGGTAGAAGAGCATCTTCTGCTGCCACCTCTTGAACTTCAGTCCACTGAACTTCTTTAGCTTTTCCCTATGACTGATTGGCACAGTTCCAATCGGGAAGGAGGGGGCCTGCACGTGTTGAGTCTGCTACACCTTAACATTCTATTATGTGACCATCTTAACAGAATCAAGTCTGTTTCAAGATTATTAGCAAAATCAATCCATTGTCAGAGATTTTCGAGGACTTAGTTGAATTTAAATTACACGAAATAAATTTAACTTATTTATTGAAATGACCTGAGTTGATAATCTCAGGCTGCCAACAAGGGCTGGTGTCTGCCAAGTACTGAACGCAGACTTCACAATGGCCGACCGGGAGAAATAAGCTAAGGCCGACCAAAAGTAGAGGCTTAGGCCGATCGAGTGAAGTGGCCGACTGAGTGAAGAGGTCGATCGAGCGAAGCTTAAGGCACACCGAGTGAAGAGTCCTACCAAGCGAATCTTAAGGCCGACTAAGCGAATCGAAGGCTTCTGCCGAGCGAGTTGCAGACTTTTGTCGAGCGAGTTGTAAGCTTTTGCCGAGTGAGTTGCAGGCTTCTGCCGAGCAAGTTGCTGCCGAGCGAGTTGCATGCTTATGTCGAGCGAGTTGCAGGCTTCTGCCGAACAACATAGTGAAGCCTAGAAAGTGGTCGGACTAGTGAATTGAGTAAACTGAAGCTTGCGACAAACGCAGTTTCCTTGAAACAAATTTGCCCCACCTCCGGCTATGCTTTGAGACTTTCTCGGGTCGTCTGCTTCCCATGATACAACGGCAAACCGTGATTCTCTCCAAGCACTAAGGGTCACGGTGAACTGAGAGGTACCCAAACTATCACAGGAACTCCGTCAAGCAAAAATTGCATGATAGAGGAGGAGAGAACGTAGGTGGAGAGCTTCTGCTGCTTTTCTAGGTGCGTAACCTTTTACCTATGGTTACTACCTTCTTATATAGGAGCTTAAGATCAAAGGGCAGCATTAATGATCATTACTCGCCGAGCAATAAAATGCCAGCGTTTTAGTCGGTCGTTTTGATTCTGCATTAATCTTTCTTTAATGGATTTGTTACACAAGAAAAAAAAAGATTTACGTGATAAAATATTGGTTGTTCCGCTTGGGTAAATTTTGCCCTAATCAGTCCGGCATTCAGCGCGTGCAGGTCGTGCCTGCACATGAGTCAATATATTCAGTACAATCCAGACTCTGGATTTGCACCCCCTGCACACTCACGCGTGAGAGAGAGTCTCTCCCTATGCATTTGTTCACATCCTCAATGCATGTAGTGATGCTCTGAGTGAGTAGTGATGCCTTGCGTACCTGTGCCTTTAGGAGAAGACCCCTTATATAGTGTTAGTTTTCCATTATGCATGAATATTGATGCATTTTCAAAAATGAATCGACCAATTTGACAACTTTTCCCAAAATAGACCCACCATTTCTATGTTTTGTAGGGTAGAAGCTTCCGCTGCATGAATTGCACAAGGAATATTCCCTTAATTTTCTGACAATGGTTACAAAAAATACCAAAAAGGGATATTAGATTGTTGGACTGATGGGCCATTTATATATGGTGATGGTAGGTCGATTGAGTCCCCTATAATATTCGGTTGGCCAAATTATTCGATCGAGTTCTATAACTGTGCTGCTCGGTTCTAAACTAAATTAGGACTTGTCTTGGGATTCCATCAATCTGGGAGGATTCAGGATCTGATCGGATAGGAGGTCCGATCGGCTGGACCATTCGACTGATCTGTGTGACCGTGCTAACCGAGATGAAATGACTCTGTAGGACTATTGAGAACGAGGGAGGGGGTGAATCTCGTCGCATTAAAGCTTTTCTTTTTTTTTTTCAAAAATCTTTCGAAAAACTTGAGTACGTAGTGGAATAGAAATAGGAAAAAAGGGAGATAGAAATAGAAAACACACTTTATTTTTTTACTTGGTTTGGAGCCCAGCCGACTCCTACTCCAACGTCCACGATTATTGATCACTTTTATTGGATAATTCACTAAATGAATGAGAAGTACAAGTAATAATATAATGAAGTACAAGTGCAATATATCAATAATAAATAAATAAGATGAAGAGTTAGTTGCCAATGAGTCTTCCAGCATCGTAGGAGCAGAACTTGCACATGTAGTAGCAGCAATGACAAAATGAAGCACATGTAAAGTTATTTCGAATAGATGAGTTATCCTGAGCTCGGATCTCAAGGCCTTCTTTTATAGGCTTCGTTCAGTCAATAGATAAATCATTCCGTCGACTGATTATTTCTATCGACTGATCCTTGATCCATTCTTGTTTGCTATGATCCGATTCATTCAATCCCAGAAATTAAGTTGCTCCATCGACTAATCCCTATGTTCTGTCGACTGAACACTATTCTTTCATAATTTGATCTAATCTAATCCATTCAATCCCGAAAATCATATTGTCCTGTCGACGGATCCAAGTTATTCATCGACTGAACATCACTTTCCATGTTTGCTCTGATCGCAGCTTTATCTGTCGATTGATCCATCTATTCTGTAGACGGAACACTCTTGGATCAGTTGACTAAACCTCCCTGTTCCGTTAATTGAACCTCTCAATTAATGTCAACTTCGCTTTCTGTAAAACAAAGTTAGCATAGATAATATATTATTCTGCAAAATAAAGTTAGACGTAATAGATAATAATGATGCATGAGTATGACAGTAATGACTGTTTTGATCTTAACTTAAAAACCTCCTGATTTCTTCAGTTGGATCAATGCCTAAGTTTTTTTTCCAAATTGGAACACAACCTAATTGCACTCACTCTAGGAACTTACCTCAACTCATCTGGCAAACATATGGTCCTTTATACTTGTTTGGACTTTTTCTGCTCAATGCCTAAGTTTTTTTTCCAAATTGGAACACAACCTAATTGCACTCACTCTAGGAACTTACCTCAACTCATCTGGCAAACATATGGTCCTTTATACTTGTTTGGACTTTTTCTGCTCAATGTCTAATCGCTTGATCCACTAAGACTTCTTATAATATTAAATTAGCAAAACAATAATAATAGTAATGTAAAATAGTGTTAGTGAAACTATACTTAAGTTTACCAAAATTTGCTGGCATGATCGACCGTAATCCATCTGATCACACATACTTGGAGTTCACTCCTCCAAGACTTCTCACCACCCAGGGTTATCTCCCTTAGGTATCTAGGGTTACCTTTTCCTAGGGTTCCATTGCCTAGCTTCACTCACCAGGGTTTCCACAACCTAGCTTCACTCACTAGGGCCTAGCTTCACTCACTAGGACTTTTACTTAGAGTTCACTTCTCCAATACCTAGGGTTATATCCCCCTAGGGTTTTGCTCTTGCTAGGCATCATGCCACCTTGATTTACTTGGACTTACTAGTCACTCAGTAGACTACTCACCACTTACTAATCATCTGGTAAACCTTGACCTGACTGAACTTCTCAATTGACTATGTCAACCTTGACCAAGCTCTATTAAATATATTATCAAACAAACATCAAAACTCTGGAGGTCGATTGCACCAATAGACTCAGCTCGGGATATGATTGGATAGGAGGTCCGATCAGCCAGATTATTTGGCCGAGTCATGCGACCGTGCTACTCGATTCTAAATTGAATTAGGACTTGACTCAGGATTCCGTCGAGCCGGGAGGATTCGAGATCTGATCGAGCAGGAGGTCTAATTGGCTAGACTATTCAGTTGATCCATATGACAGTACCAACGCCGAGTGTTTTGACCCCTTCTTGATTTTAACCACCACATCTGTCGACTTTCTTGACCTCGACCGAACTTCAAGGGCCCTACCTTATTTGCCACATAAGCATTTATACAAAAACTCTAATAGTTTAATTTTGGATGCCTATAGTTGATTGATCAATTTACTAATGTACCCAAATATATTCATTAGATATCACTCTTTGTTCAATCAAGTGAATATAAATATTTTATTCGCATAAAAAAAACATATCCAATTAACTCTTAATCCATAGATAGACCAGTTGATAATCATGTATTTAGTTAGTTTTTATGTTGATTTACACATAAGTGATGCAAACTCTAGGTAGTTCATCTATATACTACCTTGGCAATTAGAACATCATCCAAAATTTTACATGCCGAAATATACAAACTAAAGATTGCAATAGAGACAAATATTTTAGAAATTGTATAAGTTGTGGTTCAGATTTATCCGTATATGAATCAAGAGCAGGTTTTCTACTTATTAAAAAAAAAAGCATTATTAAGCTCAATCATAAGCTAAGAGTCGTTTCTCCAATAATTTCGACATCAATGACATCAGTGCTTACTCTTTCATGGGTGTGGAACAAAGGAACAATAGCGTAGACAATTAGGGTTGAAATAAGGCAGAAAACTATGTGTGGTCCAAACTAAAGTGAGAACGAATAACACCTAGGAGGCGTAGTATTATGTGGAAAAACAAGGGAGAGAGTTAAAATTTCTATTATTTTTTTTTTATTTTTTTTATTTTGAACACGTGATGTCCTACACAATATAATATTAATGAGAAATATTCTTCCTTAACAGTGAGAGTGGGTTGTTATATGAATATAACTCTGCATATCTAACTCACATATTCATAGATTAAATAATTATTAATGGATACTTATGCTTTGATAGTATGTATAAGATATTAAAATGTATAATTACATGATTTGTTTGTCATCTTTAAAGAAGAATGTTTCGTGTTTGTAACGATATGGAAAGTCGAAAAGAACAAACAAGAATAATAATATAACAAACGGCCGGCAAAATATTTTTTGTATTTTAAAAAGTTGATATAACGACAGAAAATAAAAATTAAACTTTGCAAATAAAAAAATATAAACACAACGTAGCCATTGAAGAATTAGCTAAGTGATACAAATCAAATCTGACCATAGATATTGATATGATGACGTAGCAATGTTGGATCCTCTCCGAATATTGTGGTTAGAGTAGGACGGATCCATGCTGATTGCTGGGCTGCTCTGGGTGAGCTTGGAGATTGAAAAAAATCTAAATTATGTGTATTTTTTAATAAAAAATTATAGTCTTTTTAATTTTATTTTTCAGGAAAAGAAAGAAAATAAAAGGATCAAAATTAAAAAAAAACACACCTTATTTTACAGTAATGCAACCTAAGAAGATATTAAGTTGATAAAAACATATAATTCATGTAATCTTCGTTAAAAGGTCGAAAAAAATATGTTTTTTAACATCGTTGATTCAAGATATTAATAAAAATTTCTTTGTTTTCAATATTATCAATGTGAAATTAAAGAGAATATATTTTTTTATTAAAAATAATAAGAAAAAATTATTAATAAATTTTAAAATCATTTTCAGTATGAAAATAAAAAAACATTAACCTAATTTAATTTTAATTTTAATTTTATTAAAATTAGTTATTAAGAGGTCTAGTTTTTTAATTAAATAGTAAAATTAGTAGAGAACGCTTAATCTAAGGATATATTTTTTAATTATATTGTAAAACTATAGTGATTTCTATTTCTTTGTTATACCAGGTATCCGAATCCTAATTAACTTTTGGAATAGACGATTTAATTCCACATTTCACTCCTAAGTGAATTCAGAAAATATGATAATGGTTCATTAGTAGTGATATCCGTTTAGAACAATATTAAAATAATTTCAATTAAATTGAAGTGATATTCATTAAGTTAAAATAATTTTAATTAAGTTGATCATCCTAACTTTGATCTTCATGTCGACTGCTATCTCTATTTTTATTTAAAATAATTTTACTCTAGTTACGTTATATAACTACAGTGGTTATATTGTTAAAATAAACATATTTTTAAAAGAAAAACTTAAAAATATTTTTTTTTTCAAAATTGAGTGCTTTTTAATAATAATAAAAATATAGGGCGCCTTTTTAATTTTTGCCATTTTTTATGGCTTCTCATTATTTTATTTTTAAATTCTTTTTTTCTTCTTAAACTAGAAAGGAGATATATCAAGATAATAAAATAATTATTAAGAGTTGGCAATTTAATGATCTATTTTTAATTTAAATATATAAAACTCTTTTTGCTTCAATATAAGTTGTTTTCTGTAATAGGAATTCAGGTTATTTTCTTTTAATTGTTTTTTTTCTTTATTCTCTTAGAAAAAAATCTTTGAAATCACATCTCAAATGAAGGGACTTAAAGGAAATAAAATAGAATAGAACAAAAACTACAAAGCAAATACATAAAGCAGTTTCTTAATGGCTCAATCTGTAAAAAACACTACTTCAAAAGGGTTAAAATACAAATTTAGAGCTGCTTCTCTCCCACACAAAATACATGTTGAAGAGTTACAATAAGCTGCTTGAGGAACCCTTCATTGTCACCATAATCTCATCATCAAGGAACTTCTTCTAATCCAAATTTCTCAAGAATTGCAGTTGTTTCTGGTCTCGCACTGCATTTTGAGACACTTCAATCATCAAACTGACAGAATTTTCTTAAACACAAGGAGAAAAATAATTGACTAATAGGTGCATGAACAAGTTCATGGCTATTGCTCGCTGTTTCTTGTTGTTGTACGAGGTTTCATGGTCAAATCTATTTATAATCTTTTACCTTCCAGGTCTCAGAATCTTGAATGATCCTGGGTTTGTAAGATCAACGACTGTTGAACCGGCACGGCCAGAAGGAAGAACTCCACCATCATAAACGTAGGCACAATGTTGCCAAAGGTTTTCGAAATCTTTGATGCTAACACTGCTGGGTTGTCCGCTAAGATTGGCACTTGTGAGAGCTAGAGCACTTCCGGAACCACGAGCAATGCTTCTGATAAACTCGAAGTCTGGCACACGAACACCAATACTGTCTAAACCGGGATTTAGAGACTTCTCCAAAATGCTAGAATCACCTGAGAAACACAAAAAGGATTCAATTGGAGAAGGCTGAATCATGTCCTAGTGGATGTATAAGTACCAAAATTGGGCGTAGCACCTCGCTTAAGAACAAGAGTGACAGGTCCAGGAAGGAGGCTATAGAGCAAATCATGAGGTAGGTGGTCGACAATGGCAAAGCGGGATATATCGGATACATCACCAACAGAAATTGCTAGAGGACTTGTCTGCTTACGTCCTTTGATCTCATATATTCTATTGACTGCTTCTGAAGAGCTGACAAAAATGCAATTTCAAAGGTCGAAATGAATACTGAAAAATATAGGAAGAAATGTAAAACAACAGCAATTTTTTTTTTTAGGAAAGACAGTTTTAACAGAGTAATTTGTGACACAATCAAGTTCCCATTGTGCTGAAGAACTTGAGTTGACTAGCCATGAGCTGCTTTAGCTTGTTTTATACATGATGTACTTGTGTAAGAACATATACAAAGAAGAATCGCAATCAGAATCAATTATAGAGGCTAAATCAGAAAGTGTAAAAAGTGAAATTAGAATATATATGTTCTAGGTCATTTCTGACAACAAAATCTAGTGTTATCTATTGGACAGAAATAGGAGGGAAAAGGAAGAAGTAAAACCATCAATTTTGATTTGACTACGAAGAAAATAAGGAGTAGAAATGAGGGAATTCCATCTGAATCTTCTATTTCCTTTATACCCCAATTGGGTGAAAATGAACAGAATTTAAGCATCTGATAAACACAAATGAACCGGTGATATTATTTGCTACTTATGTTTCCATCCAAAGAAACAAGATGAACACAACATAAATGATGGACTAAACATCTCTACATCAACCAACAAACCGCAAAAAATTCATCTCTCATGTGCATTTAACACACCAATGCAGAATCTTGTACCTTTAAATCCTTTACTATTTTCAAAGTGACATCTTTCTATATTTGTCATCAACAACAATTCTTAATGTTCCAAGGAACTGCCAGTTGATACAGACTAAAAGGGAAGCATGAATACAGTGCAGATAATTCATATGTAAATTATCATCCTCCTATCACTGACACAGTATTTCCCTTCCAATGAAGTGGTAGGCCTTTGGCCTTCATCTTCTCTCATTTTCATTCTCTCATTCATTATTTAACTGCAGTTTTTTTTTTAAAAAAAAATGTCATAGATTCTCTCATTAATTTGCCTTCCGGTTAAAAGTAGCATTCCAAATTATTTCATTGGCAATATATACATTGTGTATTCCCCTTTTCCTGGTTCAAGTTCAACTCTGAGAAATTTCAACACATAAACGAAGACAAACATATGGCAAATCATCAAAATATTAAACTACCAAGAAATCTGAGTGTTCAAGACGAGTTGAAATCAAGAATATTACAAGACCTAAAAATAGCAGGCAAACAAAAGAACTAGAAAAACTAAATGAACTCTCTGCAGTTCAAAGGGTGTACGAGCCTCGTTCTGCTTACCAAGCATCACATGCGAATCCATAAAGAGTATCCGTGGGCACTGCAATAACTTCCTCAGCTTTGATTGCCTCAATCGCTTCTTCAACGTGAGCATCTGTTGCAGGAAGAGCAACTCCCGCCTTGCCCTCAGAGCATTGCACAGAGTCCAGGCTTTGCGACATCCTGCTCCAGATTGCACCAGCTAAACTACTCTTCTTCTGAGACACCAAACCGAAGCTGCTTATCTCAGCACATCTGAAACAATAGATTCTAATTGATCTTTGCAAATCTCCAATTTTGCAAATGCTCAATTGCATGTAAAATAGACGAAAAAGAAGATGAGCTCATGAGCATGCCCCCAAATTGTCGATTTTGTAAGAAGAGCACAAAGATTACTGCTTTTTTCCCCTCATATTGATGAGAAACTACGCCAAAGAGTTCCTTTTCAAGAAAGCTGAAAAGAAGAGGAAGGGGAGAAACAGAGAGATGTGGTTCCAAGGGAACAGACCTGCGAGTGATCCGCTTGACGGCCGGGAAGGGGAAAAGAGGCAATCTTTCGAGCGTCTTCACGGAAGAATTCATAGCTCTCATCCGTGTCGCTGAAATCTAAATACTGGGAGTTGGGATACGAGTTCATCTCGCAGGAAAGCTCCCATAATCTAGGAAAGCATACGATCCGGCCATTCATTTGGCATCGAGCGGCGAGGAGAAGGTCCGCCCTCGAACCATCGAATGGGAATAGGGCTTCCCATGGAAGCGCCTGCGAATTGAGCAAGATAGAATTCTGGTTCGGTTCGACTCAAATTTGGGTCGGTATATATTTCGGCACACTAGGGTTTACGCTACCCTTTATGCTGCAATGGCAGAATCGATCTCCAGGTCGCTGAGGGACGGATGTATGGAAGGCGAACACGCCCCCGCCCTGACGATCGAGGACTCCCTCGCTTCCTCTCTCGGTTCCAGCGTCTTCGATCACTTCCTCGCCAACCTCGTTTCCCAAATCGCCGCCGGTAAATCTCAAGCACGGTCAGCACTACTTCTCAAGAAAAAAAGTTCGATCTTTTTATGGATTTTTCATCGTCGGTCACTGATTTTACGGATTGTTTGCGGCAGCGGCTTGGTGCTCGTTGCTTTTAATCGAAGCCCGGCTTTCTACTTGGAGTTGCTGAGGCGCAAGGGAGTAGACGCACAGCATGTGGATAAACGGTATGTGTGCTTGCGGAAGGCCTTTCCTTTATCTTTTCTCGCTTCTTGGCGTCGTAATGTGACTTGAAACTTTGCTCTGGAACGATGTGGCAGCGTGCGGATTTTGGACTGCTACTCCGACCCTCTTGGTTGGAAGAAGCGAGTTCCGCCATTGAAGACTGCTCAAAACCTCCCGGTGAAGGCAAATGTCGCCTGTTTCAGCGATGCGAGGGACACTAATAAGTTGATGGCTTCAATTCTTGACCTTGGAAAAGGTACTTCATACAGTGAGCTTACTGCAACTTCCTGCAATGTTCTTAATCTGGTATATCTATTGACAGAGTTTGTTGGGCAAGACAAGTCTCGGTTTGCAGTCGCCATTGATCTGGTATGCAGTATTCCTAATCCGATCTTGTAATCAAAAACTGTTTCGGTGACCAAACTTCATTACTACCAGAAATATAATCATTTATGTTGCATTTGGTTCCTTTTGAAGTTAAGTTACATTAGATTTTTCTCCCTGTTTATGTCATTACTTTATGCCCCACTAGTTCGAGTTCTTATTCCTTCTTCCTTCCATCGATCAATCTTTCAGCTAACCATTTTCAGGTTAGTAGTTTGTTGCGATACACTTCATTACCAATCGTCGCCGGCCTAGTTAATAAGCTTCGCAGCAATGGTATTGTGACATTTTCCCTTCTTTCTTCCTTATCATGTAGAGTAACTCGAGGATGAGAAATTTCTTTTTCCATTTTGTTGAATCGACACTTTATTCCATCTATTGCAGATCAAACATCCTGCATCGTTTGGTTAATCCATTCAGACCTCCATGAACAAAGGGTCTCCGCAGCCCTTGCGTATGTGTCTACTATGGTTGCTAGCATACAACCGATAGCACAGTGCACCGACGAACAAACAAGCCAACAAAACTCGGTATGGCTCGGGAAGAATTCCGATAAAGCAAAACTCCATGTACGACTTAAACGTCGAAATGGGAGAGTGAAGCTACTCGTAAGCTCGAATCGTGTTTTGATGTTTGTTCCGTTTCCTCTTGTAGAAGTATGTCTTTAGTCGATCAATTTCCAGGCAGAAGAACTACATCTAGATCAAGTTGGTGTTAAGTTTACAGCCGTAGGTGATCAAAATTCTAATGCCGCGAAAAGCCTTTTGCCAAAGGTTTCCTCGAAACTTCTGTTTGTAGGCTAAACTAAATGGTTTTGATGTAAATTGTTCATCCCTTCGTCTGACAGGTACAATTCAATCTTCAGCTATCAGAGCAAGAACGCGTCGAAAGGGCAAAAGTTGTTCTTCCCTACGAACATCAAGGTATAAATCTTATACCGGTAGCTATTGTGATAAAATTATTATAAGCCGATGCACTCAACACAAGTTTGTGGTAGGCAATGGTGAGGAAATACAGATTTATGATGGCCGGAGATCTCTCTCCGACAGCATCAGCATCAGCCAGCCATCTGTTGCTTCGCCTGTGATATCAGACACTCAGGTTGCCCCTGGGATAGGCGAAATACATTACGTGCGGGATTCGGACGACGAACAGCCTGATTCAGATGAGGATCCAGACGATGACTTGGATATATAAGCATGTTCTTGTACATTAGGATGTTTTATCTATTGAATATGTTCATAGGAGAGCTCATGCTACTCAGGTCCATTGGAATCAATACGCGATACTCGATTCGAACCGAACCGTGCGGTTCAGAGGCCCTGCTCGCGGCCCTTTTGGCAAACACCACAATACTGCTTCAATTGTTACTGCTAAACTTTTGCCCCTTTACAAAGATCACAAGCATTAGCAACATGAAAAATTAAAAGGAAATCATAAAATATATATATATATATCCAAATATTAATTATGGTCGGGTTCTTTGACGTCACAGGGAGGCATTGCCGACGTCAGCATGGTTCGGATCATCTGCTTCCTTCTCATCTCCCTCACGCTCTTCTCTCGGTTCTTCCCGTACGCCTCGAAGAACTCCTTGTTCTCCTTCTCCAGCTCACTCCACACTGCTTCTCGTGATATTCAAATTAATATTTTTATATTAAAAATAATTGTTTTTTAAATCAAGAAAATGTGTGTGTACACGTGGCGCACCTGTGGAAGTAATGACGGGGTTGACGTGGGCGTGGTGGGATAGGGCGTCGACGCACTCGTCCTTGTTCAGGTGGTAGAGCAGGCACTTCTCGATCAAGTGTTGCACCTGAAATTAATATAAACATATATAAAATATGAATATATACATATATGTTATGATTGAAATTATATTGTATTTTTTTTTAAGAATAAAAGGAGAAGAAAAGTGAGAGAATAACCATGAGAATGTAGGAGGCGGATGAAGAGGAAGAAGAATCGGCCATGGAGGAAGACGAGGACAGTGATCGAGAAGGGTTTGGTTTAAAAGGAAACGAGAGAAGAGTGGGCCAGGGCGTCACGTGGGGGAGAGGCAACCATTGGCGGAAAACGGGGAAATTGCCACGTAGGACGACGTACTGGCGGGGCCCGGTTTCACGTGGCCGGCGGGAGGCAGATTTGACTGGATGAGGTGGTCCGAGTGGTGATGGCTGCTGGTCGTCGTCGGTTAATTCTCGTGGCGGCGCGCGTTTATTTCGAATTTTTGATATTGAGAGTGATCGATGTGAGAAGAGAGGAATGGCATGCGATTTTCGAAATGTAAGATGAGATATGGTTTCCAAAATGTCTCAAAAAGGACGTGTCGCAGTTGAAGTCTTTGAGTGCGTCTATAATTTGAAAGGGAAATTCTCTACAGAATAGTTTGATCATAGTAGGGAGGACATTTAAGGCTCAAATCGAATTAGAGATCAACATCAATTGCAAGACTAGAAGTTACCAGGGGGAGCTACAAACTAGAATGGGCCCAATTGCAGGACAGGCTAAAGTATAGGTCATTAAGACCTATGCTCCTATTTTATGAGACCCCATGAGTCCTAATATTCTAATATTATTCGTATTATTTTTTTAATTATTATTTTAATTTTATATAATCTCATGCTCGTTCCCTCCCTTTAAATGATCATGCATCCTTGTCCTCCCTCGTCAGTGATTTCACTCCCTCATCCTCCGGAGAGTTGCTTTTCCCACCTCCCAAAATATCCTCATCTCCCGACCTCATATAGTTTTTTACCTTTATACCCTTTCCTTATTCTCATTCATATTTTTTTTAAGTTTTGTTTCTTTTTGTTTTTATTGGTTTTGTTTTTTTAATCAGTTTTTTTTATCAATTTTATTCTTTTTGAATAATTTATTTTTTATTATATGTTTATAATATTTTATTTATTATTTAGTGATAGATTTTAGGAGTTATTATTTATAAAAAATTTTAAAAGTATAGAAATTTTAAAAATGATGTAGCACATATAATTGACGCATGATATCTCTGACGTAATAGTCAAAGGTAGATTATTAGGAATTAACGACCTACGGTTTACCTTATCATGCGTCGTCTGATGTTAGAGGGGTGGGAGAAGGAGAAGAAATTTATAAAACTAAATAAAAATTAAAAAAATATATAAATATTGATGGAAAAAATAATAAACAAAATTAAGTAAAATAAAATAAAATTGAATAGAATTAAAAAATAATAAAAAAAATCAATTAAAAAATAAAACTAAATAAAAATTAAATTAAATTAAAAATATATATATAAGTATGGATGAAAAAATAATGAATAAAATTAATTTTAAAATAAAACTAAATAAAAATTAAATAAAATTGAAAAAAATTAAAAAATATATAAAGAAAGAAGGATAGAAATGGCATTTAACCGAGAGAGAGAGAGAGAGAGAGAGAGAGAGAGAGAGGGGGAGGAGGAGAGGAGGAGCGGTGTGGTGTTAGAGGGGTGGGAAAAACAATTTACCTCCCTCCTTAGTTATTTGACTCTCAAAAGACGTCTATATCCTTCGTCATCTCCCTTCTCAATTTTGAATAAAAACTAGAAATTTCTTATCCATTGGCAAGGCATTAGTCAATGCTCTTCCTCTCCTCCATGATAAACTTTAGCAACTTAAGAAAAAATAAAAAAATCAAAGTTAAATTCATTGCCTTCCCATTCTAATGCTGCAACAAATTATATCTTATTTAATATTTACTATAATTTATTATTTTTTCTTGGTATTAGTCACTGAAATAACTGTTCAATAATATTCTAGATGATTATTGTTCTTTGAGAACAATCCCTTAAATAGTGTTTTTTAATTTGAAATAATTATTTTTTTATAGATGCTTATTCTAATTATATTAAATAAAAGTTAATATTTATTTGTTATTTTATTATTATATTTAGGTAAGTAATAATGTCAATATCATTAAATTGAAACAAATTAAAAATACATGACATAAATTAGACAGTGTTATTTCTTTAATTTTAAGTATTTTATTTTGATAAAATATTAGGGAAGTATATATTTTTTTCTTTTTCTATATATATATATATATATTTTGTCTGATTCTTATCTACGCTTTTGTGCTTGATAGAGACACCTCCAATAAAAAAATTATAAAAAACATAACGTTTGACGCCTCAAATCGTTTTGAGAGAAGGATGTTGGGCATTTTTTTTTTTTTCATTTTTTCATATATTTTTTTTAGCTCAGATTAAGTCAATTAGATTTTGTTAATTAGGGTTTAGGATTAAACATAATATCAAGCTAAAAAAAATTAAAATAAAAAAGTTCAGATATTCACGAGATATAGTATATAGTATTTAGAGTGTGTAATTTTTAATTTTTAAAATTTTTTAAGTTATGAGTTTACGATTTAGGATTTGGGATTTAGAGTTTAGTATTTAGGATATAGTATTTACTATTTAGGATGCATAATGATCCTGTCCGAGAGTCGAGGCGATGGACACTGAGAGGACGTGGCGCTCTTGTTGACCGTGCGTGGACTCCGAATAGGGCGAACTTGCAACCACAACAACGTCAGTGCCGAGCTAGGGAGGGCTTCCTCGGCGATGACCCTCCGATGCTCAAGTCAGTCACCGACGATGTGGGAGCAAAGAAAGAAGCGAATCGAAAGAAGTAGAGTAATAATAGCTATAGTAATCATCACATACCTTCGTTGAAGCTTGACACTCCTTATATAGGACTATAGAAGCGCGCATGCACGCTTCTTGAGGCATGCACGCTTCTTGAAGCTTTCTTTAAAAAGACATGTCAGGAAAGTGTTTCTGACACTATACTTCAATGACTTGAGCATATCTCTGACATGACAGTGGAAGCTTCCGTCGTACGATCCTCTGCCTGACCACGCCGCCAACCATGTCGTCTGTCGGGGGCACGAGTTCCCATAAGGATATTGGCTGATCCTTTTGTCCATTATTGGGCCGAGCGGGATAGTCGCTCAGCCAGTCATCAGCCATCCGGGCAATCTTGTGTTTGAGCCGAGCGGAGTGCCCGCTCGGCCAACATTCAACTGCCCAAGCTCCATTGTTGTGCCAAGTGGAGGAGCTATATTTGAGTGTAACTGCTCGGTTGCGATCTTGTTCCGCTGGTTCCGGGGTTCGATGTAAGTCCGAGTGGGATGGCCACTCGGTGCATGCTTCGGCGGCAAATCTCTGAGCGTCGGAAGCTCGGTATGCGACCGAGATGTGGTAACATTAGGTTGATCTCAGCCTGGCTATCCTTCACCCCGGTCGACAAGTGGGTTGTCCGACCGGCCAGCAATACAGGGGCATTGACCGCCTAGCCTTTGACTTCCATCGTGGCAATGACCCTCTGAAGGGTGGGCCCTTATCACCAGATCACATGCCTCCCCCACAAGTCTAGTTGAAGAAGGTTGCAAGTCCGACTGACTGGACAAAAAGAAGCATGCAGATCGGTTGACCGATCAACCATCATATTGGTAAGACTTCGATCGGTTCGCCAAAGAGTGTCGGTCGGCCTCGAGACTGATCCTTGTAGCCGATCGGTGCCCCAAGTATTTACACTTGGGCTTTCTCCGTCAGTGTCCTCAGACGTGTGTGGTCAATGCTGACGTCACCAGAATCTCTTGGGAATTTGTGCAAATCACCCCCATTAAGGTCGAGCACGCGCCCATGCCTGATAATTGCGGCTATTAAATGTGAACCAGTGAGGGAATGTCACGTGTCGCTGCTGCAGTCGTCGCTTGCCGGAAGCGACAGGCTCTGACGCGATGTTTGGCGCAACCTTTTTTGCTCCTTTTGTAAGCTCTCTTCGATCTTTTGCAATTCTTTTGGATCCTGGCCTCTTTCTCGTGTTCGTTGTGCTTTCTGTCCATCTTTATTTCTATCGAAGTCCTGTTTTCTTGTTTTCCGGCCATGGCCAGCTCTTCCCAACCGTCTGACCTCGCTCCTAGTCTCTGGTACAGTACCATGGAGATCCGATTTGATGCGGGTGATGCTGAGAACCTTAGGAATGTCTTCGATATCCCCTCTGATCGTGATATAATCTTGGCCTCCCCATCCGATCGACCAAATGACCCGTCGACGGACACTATCTGTCTTTTCCGAGACTAATTTATGGTCGATCTTCGATTCCCGATCCACCCCTTCATCATCGAAGTTTGTAACTATTTTCGTGTTCCCCTTCCGCAACTCGTACCAAACTCTTTTCGTTTGCTGTGCGACGTCGTAGTTTTGTTTCGGCTGCATGACATTCCCCTGACCCCGCGTGTCTTCCATTATTTTTATTATCCCAAGCAGTCCGGCACGACAGTCTTTTTACGTCTTCCCGAGCGGCCATGCTACTGAACGCGTTGGCAGGTCAGCTTGCCCCCTCAGCCCGATCTAAAGAAGTACAAGAGCCGGTTTGACTATCTTCACACAACGACCATGCTGGCTGGCTAGAAATATGACATCTATAAGCTGCTGCTGGAAGGTGTCATGTACGTCTTCGGCCTGAGTCCAATCTGATCTCGACTCCTGCGCGGCTTAGGTAAGAAACTTCTTGGGTTCTTTCCTTTGAGTCTAATTGATTTTCTTTTTTCCTTTTGCAGTCCAAATCATGATGCAAGCACGGGTGGCCGACTATAGCAAGTTGAAAGATGTCGAGGCGGTCGCTGCAAAGGAGTTGGCGAGCAGCGGCTTATCGCTAGTCGGCTCCCACGAGGGCACGCCTACTGGGGAGACACCCGCTGTGGGCGAAGGCACCGCTGACCAGATGGCCAGTATTGAAGTGGCTGGTGACATGCTCCCAACCCCCGAAACATAGCTCGCCGCTCGAATTGGAGGCTCCGAGTCTTCTGGTGAAGGAGTGCCCCTTGCTAGGTGCAAGAGGCGCCGCACGAACAATCCATTCCGCTCCGCCACCTCGGCTGTGAGGGTCACCGAGCGGGTCGACACCTCTTCTCCCGTGACCATCCCGGCAATGGCGGAGGTTACTTCATCCGACCGGACCCCGTCTCTGGCTGAGCTGCCACCAGAGACCCTTGCTGCTAGCCAGTCGCATTTGTGCCACCGACCCAACGGAGACCATTGTGGTCCAGGATCGATCCTGCATCCACCGCCGCACCTTTCGGTTCGGTGGCCTCCTTCCAGTCGGACCCAAGGGCCGGCGATCCGTAACGGTGGTTCTCAACCTTCCAACAGAGGACTACCTCGAGCAATGCGCCCATCCACATATCCCCAAGCACAAGATTCTGATCCGCGGGCCACTCACCGGCATTTGGGAGGAAGCAAGGGCCCAAGCGGCGACAATGTCACTAGGGGTGCTCGACAACAACCACCTACAGATGCCCACCGGGGTACGTATTTCATCAATTAATAATTTACCTCCGATTGACACTCAACATTTTCTTGTTTATCTGCAGTACTGGGTCGAGAGCGTGACCATGTGTCAGCGGCTCGCTTTTGTGGAGGACGAGCTGAAGAAGCTCAAGATCTCGGACGGTGCCTCTTCCTCCTAGGGGCCATCGGTTGCCGAGTTAAATGCCGATCTGAAGAAGGCCCAGAAGCTCCATGAGGGTGAGCAAAAGAAGTCTGCCGAAGGCGCAGGTGAAAACTTATGACAAAAAGATCGAGCTGGCCACAATAAGGAAGAAACGAGCTATCATCGATCTGGAGCTAAAAAACCAGGAGGCTCAGCAGCTCGCCCAGAAGCTCAAAGAAGTTGAAGACTTTCTGGTCGTCGAGCGAAGCAACCGCTCTACTGAGGAGGCTTCTCTTCAGGGGAAGCTCAAAGCTACTGAGGATGCTTTGGAAGTCTCCCGGACTCGGCACTGACATTGTTATGGTTGCAGGTTCGCCCTATTCGAAGTTCACGCATGATCAACAAGAGTGTCACGTCCTCTCAGTGTCCATTGCCTCGACTCTCGGACAGGATCACATAATTTCTTTATATTTTTTTAGGATTTATGATTTAGAATTTGAGATATAATATTTAAATTTTAGGATTTAAGGAAATTAAGATTTTTAAAATAAAAAATAAAAAAAATGAAAAATAACGCTCGAGTAACTGTCCCACTGGGAGCGTATTAAAAGTAACGATGATATCACTATTATATATATATTTAACGTGGACTATCTGACGCGGTCAAAATCTAATATTTTTAATCTCTCTTATCTACATGTAATAATTTTTTTTTCTTTTCTCTTACATTAAAATAAATAAATTTTCTTTTCTTCTTAAATTAAAATAAAATTCTTGTTTCTGTCTCCTATGACTGCATGTAACAATCACTATGATGCTGATTTTTTAAAGGTGGTATTGCTGCTATAGCATATAACATCTACTACATAATAATTGTTATAACATAGCAGTTAGTGCAGTGTTGTAGCAGCTACTACATATTGTAGCAGCTATGACTGCTATAAGAGCATCTACATCAGATACCTTATTCAAATATTTTACCTTAAATTTTGGATAGGGTAATTAAATTTTTTTTACATCAGCTACTCTATCTATCTCCTAAATTATGCATTTTAAACAGTACTTCTCTAAATTTAGAGAATGAATTTCATTCCCTAAACATTATAGAGATAGAAGAAATAGTGAAATTGATATATAGTGTATTGAAAAGTCAATATCCAAATTTAATAAAATATTTTTTTTATTTTAAATTATGTATTTAGATAAGGAAATTGTATGAATGTTCTAACATTATAGCATTAATAGTGATTTTTACGTGCAATAATAAGAAGAGAGAGGAGAGAAAATTTTATTTTAATTTATGAGAAAGAAATTGTTACATGTAGTGGATTGAAGATAATTTTAAATTTTTATATGAGATAAAAAATTAAAATTAGTTGATAATGATTTCCTAAAATTAAAATATTTGAATTTGAAAACTTTCTAAAATACGACATGTCACATTGATACTTTAGATTTATTTTCAAAATTAAAAATTTACACTCGATACTAAATCTTATGAAAAAATTTAATTTTTCTGGATAATTTTTTAAAATTGAAATTAATAAAATCATATTTAAAGAAGATTAAATTATATATATATATATATATATATATATATATATATATATATATATATATATATATATATATATATATATATATATATATATATATATATGCCCTAAATATTTATTTTCTGCCTAGACCTCACCAATGATTGAGGAGATTTGAAACAGAGATAAATTGATCATTTTCTTTTAATTTTTCATGCTATAGTGCGATAGTAAATAGTGGGGCGTGCTCCCTAGTTAATAAGGATTTGGATTTTACTTGTGACATATTACATTTGAAGAGTTCAAATATTTATGATGATAGACCGTGTTCTAAGATCTATCTGTACTTCTTAATTTATCCTGATAATTGATAAAAAAACTTATATAGAATTGGACCGGTCACTTCCATAAATAATTAGATAGTAAAATTAGATAGCTACATTATAAAAAAAACAAATACAAACTGTTCCACAACCCAACCAATTTCCACTTCCGTCGAACACATTTGGACTAAGTTCTCTATGATCAGAATATCAATTTTATACATCATTCAGTACAATGTCCTATGTACATCCACACAATTGGTAACTGGTGTCTCCCAATTTATCCGAATAGTTAGTGGAAAAATTTTATAGGGTTAAATTTATCATCATCAAAATTAGTCGATTCAAAGAGTTTGATACCTGGATTTAAAAAAAAATCGATAACTAATGTCATTGCCAACTTTAACTCTTACTTCATAAGTGAATTCCTAAAACACCCGATTGATTCCTCTCTTCATTGATAGGAGTGGCAATGATACTATACTAGATTGGTCGCCTCCAAAATTAATTGAATCGTAAGAACTATATATATAAAATACTTTGTTAGCTTCCATACCTACCAGTGCATGACTTCGTGGACGACTGAGTGAATTTGGGACACCCAAAAGTGATCCGACGTCCAAAAGTGAGTTGGGCACCTCGATTGACTTTTGAGCACCCCGAGTTTATTCAATTGCCTATATATATATATATATATATATATATATATATATATATATAATTTTAATAGCCTGAGCGACACGCGTGGGCATCTCACTACTTGGGAGGCACTTCTTGTGAATGGAGGCACCTCCCATGTAATGAGGCACCCACATACATTGTCCAAGCTAACCTCACTACAAAACATCTTGCAAATAACGACGGAATCCTCGATTGAATAAAATTCAATCAATAATTACGGACGAATTTCAATTTCGTTAGGAATTCCCGACGAAATTTTTTTTTCAGTCGGTGATTCCCGACTGATATTTTAATTTCGTCGTAAAATACCGACGGAAATGGTTATTCAGTCAGCAAATCGACACTTTGGGTCAACGGGTTTAGAAGCTTTGGGTTAACGGGTTTAGGAGATTACCGACGGAATCACGATTTCGTCAGTAATTACCGACGGAAACCTGATTCCGCCGGTAAATGCCTTTGGTTTACGAGTTTAGGGTTAACGAGTTTGGGCATGGTAATTACCGACGGAATCCTGATTCCGTCGGTAAATGCCTTCGGTTTACGAGTTTAGGGTTAACGGGTTTGGGCGTGAATAGTTTACCGACGGAATTTTTATATTCCGTCAGTAGATACCGACGAAATTATAATTCTGTCGGAAATTACCGACGGAATATTAATTCCGTCGATAATCGCGATTAGAATTAGGGCACGCGACCTCCCTCTCTTCTCTATGTGAACTTGGCTTTCTCTCTCAGCAATCTCGTCTCCTCTCCGCGTCCAGTAGCCTCGTGTCCTCTCCCGTTCTCAGCGATCGGCAACTGGCGACTCAAGTATACTCCTCTCCTCCCTCGTCTCTTCCGATTCACGCGAACGACGACCGTTGCAGGGCTTGCTCGCGGCCAGCCACCAGTCCCAGGCGACTTCTCGCGGCAGGCCGGCCGCCGTAGGTGCCTAATAGCGGCAGGCTGGCTGTCGCAGGTGCCGCAAGCCGACAGCTGCAGGCGCCTGCTCGCGGTTGGCCATAGGGGTATGCTCGCGGCCGGCCGGCCGCCCCAGGCGCTTGCTCGCGGCCGACCGACTGCTTTAGGCGCCTGCTCACAGCTGGCCGCAAGGCGATGCTCGTGGCCTGCTCTCAGCTGGTCGCAGGGGCCTACTCATGTCTTATGTCGGCTACTGTAGGAGTCAGCTCGTGGCCATGATCGACCACCGCAGGGGTTGCTCGCGGCCAGTTGTAGGCGCTTGCTCAGCTGTAGAATTCCTTAATTGTTTGATTGCATATTTGTGGCTAATATCTATTTGTTTGAACCTATTTAAACTCATGCAGAGGATCTCAAATATCTTAGATAAACAAAACTTAGATGTGATGTTCAGGTGGATTTGATAGTTTGCATGTCTATTGTTCTATATATTAGATTTGTTTTACTTGCATTATCTTTTGTTTATTATAGTTAGTTTCATTATATGTATTGTTATTTCATTTAATGATGCTCTAAACAACAACATGTGTTTATTAGAAAGTCTAAGTTTATAATGATTACCTAAGCAATACCATTATATTCTAAGTTTATAATTATACCATGATATTCTAAGTTTATCATTCATTTGCTTTAGTGTAGAGGAGATTTTCGGTAATATGATACGAAAATCGTGAGATGAAATTTAGCTCATAATGCTTTATTTAAGCTTATTTCTTCAAATTATATTCTCATTAGGTAACAATGTATATGAACAAAACTTGGATGTACAATAGATTAGAAAATGGATTTATCAGAGATGATTTTATTTTTGAAGTTGAACAGTTTGTGCACTTTGCTAAAAGTCATCCAAAATGTATGAATGATGCTGAGTTACGGTGTCCGTGCAATCATAAAAAATATCAAAATATAGCTTTCCGTGATGAGGATACTGTAAAAATGCATATATGTAGAAATAGTTTTGTGTCAAATTACTATAATTCATACTGTCACGGAGAGCCTTATTTATATGAACCAATTGGGTATTCTGGTGGTTCGTCTTCTGGGAATACTGTTACCGCTCTTGAAGTATCAAATAATATTGATATTTAATGCAATCAATGGTTCATGATGTAATGAATGCAGTTGATTATTCCAATATAGATGAAATACTAACACTTGAATATCAACAACTATATAAAATGTTAAAGGCTAGTGAAAGAGAAATGTGGGAAGACATTCCTTCTGATCATTCTCAACTATCAGCTATAGCAAGGTTATTGAGTATGAAAGCAGAACATCATTTTTCTGAAATATGTTACGATGACATCTGTCAATTGATATCAGAGTTGCTCCCTACTGATAATATAATAACTGATAGCTTCTATGAAACAAAGAAATTGATCAGAGGTTTATGTTTGCCTGTAGAGAAGATTAATTGTTGTACAAATAACTGCATGATATTTTGGAATGAAACAACGATCTGAATTAATGTAAAATTTGTACTCACCCTCATTTAAGCATTGTACTCGCATACCAAGGAAGAAAAGAAAAAATATTGCTTGGAAAGTGATGTATTATTTTCCGTTAACTGCTAGACTTTAATGCTTATATGCATTTATAGCTTGCCACATGATGTGGCATCATGAGCATGAGCATGAGTACGAAGGAGGTATAATGTGTCATCCTTGTGATTCTCCTGCATGGAAACATCTTGATACCATGTTTCTCTCCTTTGCAATGGAACCACGTAATGTGAGATTGAGACTTTCTGCAGATGGATTTCAACCATTTGGTCAGTCGGGACAACAATATTCATCTTGGCCAGTTATATTAACACCGTACAACTTGTTGGACCTCGTGGTAGTTTTGATGTGATCAACCAAGTTGGTTAGGTCCTGCTGTGTTTGATCCCTGTGTCTGAGTGTGCAGGAGCTTAGGAACACAGGAAGTCGAGAGGAAGACGCAGCTAGCGAGAAGGACGGCACGGGAAGGTAGCCGACGGGCTCGGTGCGTCCGAAGGACGAGAGAGCTGCGGAAGAGTACTCCGGTGGGCATGAAGAGCGTGCGCGACATTCGAGGGACGTTAAGCCGGGACGGAAGGCTGCTCGAGGAGAAGGCCGGGAATTGGGTTCGGGTGAGCCCTATTCCGGTTGGCCGCAATCACCCAAAAGAACGGAGCGTCGGAAGCTGAAGAAACCAGGCTGGAAATTAGGCTGCCAGCTTGGAGGCGCCTTCAACAGGTCACTTTTGACCGTTTGCGTTGTGGATAAAGTTTTATCCACTGACCGAGCTGGAGGCGCCTTGAACCTTGTTGGAGGCGCCTTGGACCCTCGGGATAGACTTTCCAGGAGCTATAAAAAGGCCCCTGGAGCTAGGAATTCAACAACAACTCAAGCAATCAATCTGTAAGCAATTCCTAGCAGGAGTTCTGAGCAATTAGAGTGTAAAAGACTTCTCCGCCTTCAGAGAAGGAGAATTTTCTTAGTGCAATTTTCACTGCCCTGGATTAACAGCCCTCTTGGTTGTAACCAGCTTAAACTTCTGTTTCTGCTTTTATTTTTTGTCTTTATTATTTTTACTACTGCATTTATTCTGAGTTGAAATCCGAGGAGGGTAGTTTCATTTTTGTTTACAGTAATTCATCCCCCTCTTGCCGGTCTCCGCTGCACCGACAAGTGGTATCAGAGCCAGGTTGCCTCAAAAGGACTAACCGCCAACTGAAGCACTACGATCAAAACGATGGCCGGAGATAGTGACTACCCACCTTCATTCGAGGGGGAGTTTGCTTCATGGAAGCAAAAGATGGAGGTATACCTTAACTCTGATTTTTCTATTTATTTAATAATGAAATCTGGTTATGAGGCACCAAAGAAAGCAAACGGAGAAGAGCTCGAGAAATACCTCTGGAACGAGAAGCAACGTGACGAGTTTATGGCAAATGCACGGGCTGAATTTCATCTTCTAACCACTATACAAAATGAAGATCTCGACAAAGTCGGTGAGTACAATAGCGCAAAAAAACTTTGGGAAAAGTTCTTAAAACTCCACGAAGAACAAATTGAAGTTGAATCCGACTCCTTGATGGACATTGATCCGACGTCAGATGAGTCCGAAATTGAGGTAAGTGCCGAGACAGAACCAGTAATCGAACTCCAACTTGAAGACCTAGAATGCTCATCACAAATGAGCATCGATGAAGAGGGAGAAACATCAGAAGACGAAAACAACTCAACAGGGGGAGAATCAACCGCCGACAAGGTAAGTCAGGTATGGTCTCCACCTCTTGGCAAATTAATTGCTTCAATTGAAATATTGCCGAAAGGTTTTCGTGAATTACAAATTATTTCGTCGAAAGAATATTTTAAATTAAAAACTGAAAAACTATTAAAGAATATTGAGTTAAAAGACACTATTTGTCAATTAAAAGATTTTGACAAACTAACAATAGAAAATGTACAATTTTTTACATGCTCAATATTTTTTGCCATAATTCTAAAAAATTGTGAATTAAGAACTTATGAGAAGTTAAAATGGAAATTTAAAAATCATAATATTTGATCTTAGTGGAAATGTTAGACTTAGCGCTTTCAAAAAAGAAAATTAAACAGTAAATTTCTTTATAAAGCTTTGTCAAGGAAGTGGTTGTTGCTCCAATAACCAAGAAGGTCTAGTGCCTCGCCACGACCTGGAAGCTGAAATATTGAAATGAAAGGTTTAATTAACTTTCTGAAAAAGCATTTAAAAATTAGAATTAAATAATGCTTTGAAAGTTATATCAAATTTTTTTGAAAATTTTGTTTATAAATTCATCTTTAGAAATATTTTTTTTGGAAAGTTCTGTTTGAAAATCCATTTACTTAGAATTTGCTTTGAAAAGTTCTCTCTAATTAGGACCCCTTTTTTGCTGTGATCAAAGGGGGAGAGAAAAGTACAAGTTTAGAGAAAAGTACAAGTTTAGGGGGAGTTAGAATAAAATTTAAAATTTCTTTTTTTTAATCTTAAGTATTGCAATTTTACTAATTGTAGCTTAACTTGTTAGTTTAGTAATTTTTCTTTAATTACTGTTTATGTCTATTTTTAACCCTAACTTGAACTTGGGTTGATGCACATCAAAAAGGGGGAGATTGTTGGACCCCGTGGTAGTTTTGATGTGATCAACCAAGTTGGTTAGGTCCTGCTGTGTTTGATCCCTGTGTTTGAGTGTGCAGGAGCTTAGGAACACAGGAAGTCGAGCGGAAGACGTAGCTAGCGAGAAGGACGGCACGGGAAGGGAGCCGACGGGCTCGGTGCGTCCGAAGGACGAGAGAGCTGCGGAAGAGTACTCCGGTGGGCGTGAAGAGCGTGCGCGGCGTTTGAGGGACGTTAAGCCGGGACGGAAGGCTGCTCGAGGAGAAGGCCGGGAATTGGGTTCGGGTGAGCCCTATTCAGGCTGGAAATCACAGAAGTAGGAAGTTACTGTAGCTTTGAGGCGCCTTAAACAAGCTTGGAGGCGCCTCCAGCTTGAAGGCGCCTTCAACCCTGTTGAAGGCGCCTTCAACAGGTCACTTTTGACCGTTTGCGTAGAGGATAAAGTTTTATCCGCTGACCGAGCTGGAGGCGCCTTGGACCCTCGGGATAGACTTTCCAGGAGCTATAAAAAGGCCCCTGGAGCTAGGAATTCAACAACAACTCAAGCAATCAATCTGTAAGCAATTCCTAGCAGTAGTTCTGAGCAATTAGAGTGTAAAAGGCTTCTCCGCCTTCAGAGAAGGAGAATTTTCTTAGTGCGCTTTTCACTGTCCTGGATTAACAACCCTCTTGGTTGTAACCAAGTTAAACTTCTGTTTCTGCTTTTATTTTCTGTCTTTATTATTTTACTACTGCATTTATTCTGAGTTGAAATCTGAGGAGGGTAGTTTCATTTTTGTTTACAGCAATTCACCCCTCTCTTGCCGGTCTCCGCTGCACCTACACAACTTACCGCCATGGATGTGCATGAAAGATGAATTTATATTTCTTACCGTGTTTATTCCTGGTCCAACCAATCCCAAAGATAAGATAGATGTTTTCTTGTAACTTCTAATTGCCGAGCTGAATGAATTATGAAATGTATGGTCGGTGACTTATGATGTTACAAGTAAAACTAATTTTACATTGTATGCTACCTTATTATGGACGATCAGTGATTTTCAGTATACTCAATGTTGTTAGGATGAAGCACGACTGCTAAATTAGCATTCCCACATTGCATGACAGAGCCTGATGTATTTTCATTACCTTGTAGTGGGAAGGTATCTTGGTTTGATAATCACCACAAATTTTTACTAGTTGATCACCCTTTTAGGCGAAATAAGAAAAATTTTCTAAAGAATGTTGTAATCAGAAAACCTCCCTCAACAATCCATGCTTCAGGTGAAGAAATCATTGAACAAATAGATAGTTATAGATTTCTCCCAATATCTCAGCCTAATTCTGATGAGATAAATAAATATCTTGTTAAGATGTGTATGTGTGGTTGGAAGAAAAAGAGCATTTTCTGGGAGTTGCCTTATTGAAAGTATCTACTCATTCGACATAATATAGATGTGATGCATGTTGAGAAAAACTTCTTTGACAATATCTTCAACACTGTGATGAATGTACTTGGAAGAACTAAGGACATGCAAATTCACGTGAGGAATTAAAAGAACTAGTCAACAGACCAGAGTTGCATCAGAATGAAACAACCAATAAGTTTCCAAAAACTTGTTATACATTGGACAAAGATGGTAAACAAGCTTTATGTAGTTGATTAAAAGAAATCAAATTCCCAGATGGATATGCTTCGAATATGACTCGATGAGTTGATATGAACAAGTTAAAGATGTTTGGAATGAAGAGTCATGACTGCCACGTGTTAATGCAAAGACTTATTCCAATAGTTTTTCATGATTTACTTCCCAATAATGTTTGATAAACACTTACAGAGTTGAGTCTTTTTTCCAGAGATTTGACAGCGAGGTGTATTATGACGGTCGATATGCTTCGGCTAGAAACTGACATTCCTCTCATACTTTGTAAGTTGGAGCACATATTTCCATCTAGTTTTTTTTTTATTCAATAGAACATCTACCAGTACATTTACCATATGAGGCACAAATAGCTGGTCCTGTATAGTACAGATGGATGTATCCATTTGAACGATTTTTGAGAAAATTAAAGAATAATGTTCGTAATAAAGTAAGAGTTGAAGGGTCAATATGTAATGCTTATCTGATTGAGGAAGCATCTTCCTTCTGCTCTTATTATTTTGCTGATAATGTTAAAATCAGACATCGCAAATGTCCTAGAAATTCCGATGATACTCAGAATATAGATCCATCGATGCTTTCTATTTTCAAATTTTTCTAGTAAACTAATGGGTGCATTTGTTTCTAGATGGTTAACTCAACAAGACCATGCTGCAAGAACATACATACTCTTAAACTGTGATGAGGTCAAACTATACATAAAGTAAGTTAACTTTTCTAATCAAACTTTTATTTCGTTGTATTTGTTTGCTTAATATCCTAATTGTCTTAAAATTACCTTCTTTCACAGCTTGTATGAACAATAATTATATCTACAAAATCCATTAATGAGTGCAAGTGAGGTTGCTAAAAAGTTAAAGACCGAATTTGTATTATGGTTTCAAATATATGTAAGTTAGTGAAATTTTCATAATTCTTCATTAAATTAAGTTTGGTCCTGATTTATATCATCACTATTTTGATAGGTGAAACACCGCAGAATATCAAATGTGCAAGATGATAGAATATTGAATATTGCATCAAGACCCCTTCGCCAAATAATGGTCTATTTTAGTTACTATGTTAATGGTCTCAAATTTCATGTGATACAATAAGATTCACAAATATTAACTTATAATTTTGGTACTTGCGTTAAAGGATCTATTGACACCAATAACACTGAGTTTGATTACTATGGTAGACTTGAGGAAATTATAGAGGTTGAATATCCTGCATTACCTATAAAAAGGTGTGTGTTGTTCAAATATTCATGGTATGATTCGACCCCAAGAACAGGTATCAGAATACATCCAAATTATAATTTAGTTGAGCTTAATACAAACAGAAGGTTCAATAAGTTTGAACCTTTCATTTTTGCAATACAAGTGGATCAAGTTTTTTATCTTGAATATCCTACGAAGAGAAGAAGAGCTAGTGAATGGTTGTCTGTTTGTCGAATGAAGCCTCGTTCAACCATAGAAATGCGGAACACCATTACTGCTCAAAATCATAATGCATTCAGAATGACGAAGTAGAGAGACATTCAATTGATTCACAACTCCAATTTACATTACAATTACTTGTAGATGTTAATGCCACTAACGAGGAGATAGATGATGGAGAGATATCCAGCAGTGAGGATTTTGCTGAACTAACAGAGTCTAGTGACGATAACTTACAAACTATTAATGTTGAGTAGAAATGCTTCCAGAGTCTAGCATTGATTAAATTTTAGCATTATTATTCATCAAGTAAGTTATGCTTCAATCATGTTTTATTTCTTATTTATCATGTTAGTAAACTTTATTATGATGTGCTGTAATATTATTTTGTAGATATCATATATCATGGCAGATCATCTAGCACCACTCCGTGAATCTACAGTCCTTAGGATTGTTGGAGAGTCGTAAGTATTTTTTTATTATTAGTAATTCAAGTTCTTTATTTATAATATATATCTTATGTCTTAATATTGTTTATATGTAGGTTTACTCTTGATGGTCATCGAGCATCGACATATATTACCAAGAAATTTAAAGAAAGAGTCTGCATTTCTGGTACTACATAGAGACATGTAGATAGTGGGACTAAGGATTTTTATTATAAAGAATTTGTGGTAAGTAAATTGAATATGTACAATATATTTATCCTTTAATATACTGAATTTTTAATTGTAGAAAAATATACGTGGGAGGATAGGCACAAGGTAGAATTTATAGTGACTTGGAATATTTATTGTGCCAAGTTATACAAAGACCTATTATATTATGTGAGAAAGGATGACATAAGGCCAGCTTATGTATCCAACGAGATCTAGGGTGCATGGACGGTCACTTGGTCTGCACAAAGATGGCAGACACACGTTCAAAAAGTTCAAGAAAATAGGAATACAGAGTCAGGTGGTCCGAGTACCAGATCCTCTCGACATACATTAGGATCCCGATCCATTGTTGAGCATGCTATAAATTCGGTGAGTGTAATTTAAAGTTATATAAATCAAATCTTTATTTATTAACAAACTTGCATAATTTTGGCCAAACTTATTTGTGTATGCAGGAGCGTTCTTTAGAAAGACAACCCACTTGCCTGGAGATCTTTCTTAAGACTCACCAGAGAAAGGATGACACATATGTTGATGCTCGATCCAAGAATATTGAGGTTTGAATTATTAACTTTATTATATTTAATCTTTAATAATGATTAATTAGCTTTAGTAATTGTGTATAAGATATAAATTGTATATTTTTCTACACAGAAGGAAATTACAAGTAAGGTTGCTCAGACATCTCAACCACCAGTAGAGGGAGGGGACTCATAGGATCTATCCATCCAGCAAATAAATGAAATTTATTATGATGTTGTGGGTGGAAAGATAAATAACTCCTCCCTCTACGACCTTGGCTCCCAGACCAAGGTGGTATTTGATTGCTTGAGGACTCCTAGGGGTCGTGTCAGTTCTTCTTCTTCTTCTTCTTCTGAGGTGGAGTCATTAAGAAAAGAAAATCAAGAATCGAAGACTCAAATGACTACGATGGATCAGAGAGGGGAGGAGAGGTGAGCTGCTCAAGAGCAGACATTGGCCCAGATGTGAGTAGTCATTGCTAAATGAGACCAATCACAGCAGCCCCAGTCACAGCAGCCCCAGTCAGAGGAGACTCGAGACCCATCAGATCCTGCTGATGAGTAAATTTTTTTGAGATATATTCAACTACAACTTGATTTTTTTTAAAATTTATCATACATTAATTAAGTTAAATATATTTATTCTATTTGGATATTATTAAATGTTTATCTTAAAATGTATTACATTTTTTAGGAGTCCATATTGATACATTCATCATCACCACTATTATTGGATATCCAAAATATAATCCAAGTATTTTTTTTACATGTAAAATTAGTTATATATTACAATTTTTGAGTTATATATTATATTTGCATCAATTCATTCTGATCATAATCTCTTGTATTTGACTTTTACATAATTATATTTGGATATATGTATAGGTGATGTATCATGGTAAGTATTTTGGATATTTTGTATTTGTCTTTCACTTATTTACTTTTGGATACTTACGATTGTCAGTACTTAATACTTGGATAGTTCTACTTGTATTTTGGAGATTTGGGTAATTATGATTATGTTTTTTTATTGTATTTTGGATAGTTTTATGTTGTGAGCTTATTGTATGTTGTGAGTATATTGTATGGATTGTGTTTGTGCTACCATCGTTTGTGATGGTTTGTATTTATATGAAAATTGTATATAGGATATGTGGAAAATAAGAGCAGGTTTTTTACTATTTTTTACAGACGGAATTGAGTTTCCGTCGGGAATTGCCGACGGAATACACTATTCCGTCGATAAAATATCGACCAACATATTAACAATTGCGATATATTGCCGACAAAACTAGTCATTCCGTCGGCAATTTACCGACGGAATAAAATTTAGTCAGCAACTTCTGTTACTTGTGGTTCACTCTTTTCGAACGGAAAAGATGTTTGGTCGCTAAATTTTATCGACGGATTATATTATTCCGTCGGTAATTACTGACTGAATTTTATTTCCGTCAGTAAATTACATTGCCCACCAAATTACTCCCAATATCATAAATTCCATCGGTAAACTCAAATACCGACGAAAAATTCAGTTGTTATTCACTTCTATGTTTGTAATACCCCTCTCTCTATATATATATATACATACACACGTCCATGCGTGTTGTATATAAATATAAAATTTAACTTGTATTTTCTAAAGAAACATGTAATTTGAAATAAATAACTCATATAAAAGTTACATAACACAGACGTATACAAAGATTAATTTAACCACATTTATAATATTGCTCGTCATACGACTCGATCTACCCCTGCTACCATTCCAATCAACGATCAATCAGAAACTATTTTTTTTGGACTTTTGCTTGCCATACTTCTTTTACGAGGATAAGGTAAATTATAATCCATGCATTGCCCTCTCATCGCAAATGGCTTTTGTGTGACGGTGAGGGAAAAAAAACAACCAATGAAACAGTAGCCGTGCCTTGCGTTGCAACCTTTTTGCATTAATAGACACAAGTGGCTGTCTTTTCTAAGCTTTTGTTTGTGATTCTTCAGTCGAATCAGACGCTTGCAAGTTACAGCAACCCGAGCCTAAGGTCCTTTTCACTGAAAGCAACAAATCATACAAACAAACAATGCAAGAAGACAGAAAAATTAAGAAGATAAAATGTAATATTTTACTAAAAGATCATCTACATCGTGTTATTCCACCATGTTCCAATAAACCATTGACAGGTCAAGGATGAGACAAAGATGCGGAAGTAGAAAGCTGAAGTTAAGAGAGAAGGTAAACAGATGAAGTTTGAATGATAAAAGAAAGTCATTTTATTATTATTATTTTTGAAATTTGGAAGAACATAATCTCTTCCTGATTTTATATCATCCGTACGTCAATTATGATCAGGAGGTGGACCCTTCATCCTATACGGCCACATGGGTTTAGACCCCACTAATGCGGCAATCAAAAGAATGAAGAGATCTATGAAAAATCCATTGAATTGTGAAAGCCAACTGACCTGGTAGAAACAATTGGCACGGTACAGTCAAATGCATCGAAGACTCCAAGAACAAAACAGTGCTGCTGTTGTTGTTGTTTTTGTAGGTTTGACAATTAATAGTACAGGAAATTAGGAAACGACTTGAACACTTTAGATAATCCACCTCTTATTACCTGCCTCACGTGTCTCATTCCAATTGGTACACAATCCAGGAAGCAAGAGACCATTGGCTTCTCCAAAGATCCATAAGACTGCACAAGATTCCTGAGAAAAAGGGACCTGAAGTATAGCATTTCAGCATGATAAACATGAAGAGCTGTTGGGGGAATGAACGTGAAAGCACAGGATTAGCCTCGTGTGCGAGGCGCCGAAACACGCCGATTATTTACAGTCTTTGCTTGTGGCATCAACTAGTATGAGTATCATCTGCAAAGTGGACGAGACAGAATGGAGTTCAGAGAACAGAAATGAAAAAGCAGAGCAAAAAGGGAAGGAATCACCATGTCTTATTTACTTTGATTATGAAAACAAACCTTTTCTGGTGGCTTTTCGTTATTTTTTTTCAACACAAGCCAAATCTTCCACCGCACTAACACCTCCGCATTTCACAATTTTATCATGCAGAACCCTACCATGGCAGGGCTCTGTGTGCACCAATTCTAAAGCGGAGCATGCACGGCTCTTAAAGCGAACCTCTTTGTGAGTTCACAGCTTTATGGTGCAAAATCTAAAATGTGCAATGAAAAACTCTGAGAGGCAGTGAAATTTTCTCGGGGGAAATATGCATGTGATGAACTCCAATGTAAAATGAACAGGTTACAAAAAGATTCAAATCAAGAGAATTCCTTGATCACTGAGCTTCCTACAGAAACAAATTTTCAATGCTCTTCTGGAACACACAATAGGCCAATGAAAGTTCAGCCGACCCAATAAAACCTCAACAACAAGCTTTTTCTTTCTGCTCGAAATCATTTTGAGTTTTATGCTTCCACAAGGTTGGCACGTAACCCAGAAACTGACAAATACTTTACATAATCATCTTCATATCATCATATGGGAACAAAAATCATATTACCAAACCTTCAAGAGCAGTTCATGTGCCATGTGATGAGTATTAATAGAATGATATAATGACAATTGACAACATATTTGAATCATCTGTATTGTTAGTTGTGAAATTAGCAGATAAAACATTCTGCTGAAAGCATAGCCCAGTAAACACGTTAAAAAAACTTAATGATGAATACTACAAACAGAGGTGCCCCAGTAAGTTCTTAAATTCATAGAAACATTGATTGTTCTTTAGTTGGCATATAAAAGAAAATAATAACACATGGTAGTGCCAAAAAAACATGAAAAGGAAGTTCCCCACACGAGTCATAACAGTTCTTAACGGAGACAACCTGATGAAGCAAAATTCTTCAAAATCTTAACAATAACACGCAGTAACCACAATCGATTAAGAGAAAGTACCTGCAAATGCACCAGCCATGCAAAAACGAAGAATCCGAACTTCCAGGCATCTTGTGACCACGTTTTTCATTGACATTTGGCATATCTCAAAGCCGCAAATAGTCAAGTGAATACGTCCATAGCTTGCTGCAAATACTATTGTGATGGTATAATAAAATATTCAAATGGACCTCGTGTCAATATTTTCAATAAAGGAATAATACATAGTCACCACTCCAGCCTCCAGGTACAAAATGTTCATCCACGTCTGAATATTGCAATAAAGTAGTACAAAGTCTGGAACATGAGTCACAACAGGACTTAACATGATGGAGCAAAATTCTTCAAAATCTTAACAATAACATACACAGTAGCCACACTAGATAAAGTAATTACTACCTGCTTCAAATGCACCAGTGATGCAAAAACGAAGTAAAATTCCAACTTCAAGGCACAAATATCGTATCCACCTTGTGACAATGTTTTTTCATTGACATTTGACATATCTCAAAGCCACAATTAGCCAAGTGATAGATCTATAGCTTGCTGCAAATAGGGTTATGATGCTATGATAAAATATTCAAATGGACCTTGTGCCGATATTTGCAATAAAGGGTTAATACAAAGTAATCACTCCAGCCTCCCGGTACAAAATCTTCATCCATGTCTAAATGGTTGCAATAAGATAGTAAAGAGCTAATATTTCGTCCACAAAACACAAACAACCATGACCGTACCTTGGTCCAGTATGTGTTCAATAAAACACATAGATTTCTAGCATGGAAAGCAGCAGTAGTAATCTGCATTTCAGGGATTGACATAATGCAAACAGGGAGCAATTGAATTGTATTATTCAATCCTGACAAATTCATTCTTAGTACAACTTTTCCCTGTACAGAAGTAATTCCTAGCCAACACCTGCTCAGCTTCAACCTCAACCATTTGATAATTTTTGTACAAACTTGATTTAAAAAATAAGGCCAAAGCCTCTAGTTCAAAGAATGGCCATATCTTCTCCATTCTCGATTAAAGAATGGCTGCATGAGGGCTTCTCGTGCCCCTAGACGCTCAGTTGGATCATAACGGAGAAGTCCTTGCAGAAGATCAATCAAATCACCAGCAGAATGATCAACATGCTGCATGACTAGATTCTGCAATACATTATCAGTTATTAGTAGAAACCATCGCATCCCAACTTTATGGAATTAAAATATTTGAAGACTCGAACCTTATTCCAAACAGAAATAGGTCCAACAACAACCTACCTGAAGGCGAGGCAATTTCCAAACTGCTCTAATGCTTTCCCTTGACGATGCCCCTTCAGGCCAGTCTAATCGTAATCCTCGACTTTGCTTGAAATATTTCTCAGCATTCCGACTACAATGAAAATGCAAGCAAAATGAAATTCATGAACTTTACTTGAAGTTCAAACTCCAACATGCAACAAAATTTGCATAAGTAACAAATTCATATACTTACTCGGCTTTAACAACCATGTGCTGTGGAAGTGGTCCTAATACCCTCTCCATCATAGCTAAATGCTCCAAGTTTTCATGAGTTTGAAAAAGTGCCTCCCCCTGATTATTAAGACAAAACACCATGCTTTATCCCACAATTAACATAAACTTAAAATCACATTTTATATATGATTTTCTTATAATTCTATATTAATTAACCACACAGCAGAATTCAAATATGCAATCCCAATTATAATACTATTGCGGTGGTTTCACTCTTACCAGACAAGTCAGTTCTACGAACCGAAGGCAACTATAATACAATTTGGAAAAGGAGATCAAATGTAATCATACCAACTACTTACAGCAACGATCCGGCACCAAGGGTTCCACAACAATTAGAGTGAGACAGTAGGTAAGAACATATAGATCTGAGCAATGACAGTGAATATTTAGTGGCACTGAAAGTCATATCTTGTATAAGCTTGGTGTGTTTTACTGTATTAATTTGAAAAAGGATATTTGATAGTGTGTACGAGTCTGCTGTGAGCTAAAAAATTCAGTGTTTGCCTGAATGAAATATGGTGTTCAATTATAAAAATAAAAATACATAGAGTTGAAGAGGTCACATTAATTAATCTGAAGTATGACTTCCCTGGAAATCTGTGTATGAAGACAACCAAAAACAATATTGTCGCAAAATTTTAAACAGAGATGCTCCTCAATGAAAGATAAAAAGTAAAGATTGGCTAACAGCAAAATATAACTACACGCAGTGGTTGAAGATCACACTTCAGATAATCGAAAAAGAAGCATATACAAAACCAAGTAGGAAAGAAAAAAACTGGAGAGTTGATGAGTGAGAATAAACTAACCGAACAAAGCTCAACAATTATGCAACCTACACTCCACATATCACAGGGATAGTTCCACCCAAGTCCTGTAAAACAATGGGGAAGGGCAATATCTTAAGTAGTTAATTTATTGCAATTGCAAACATGGAGATATAAGTAAAAACAAATAAATAATGACAAAATTAAGGCAAAATAATTATTTCTTACCAAGAATAACCTCAGGTGCGCGATAATGCCTAGTTGACACTACATAATTGTGATCCTGATGTTCAAATGTTGCGCTTCCAAAGTCAATCAACTTAATGGCACTCGATTTTGGAACATTTTTGAACAAAAGAACATCCTTAGGAGAACGAGATAAAATCTGCATAAGCAAAAACATGGATAGAAACGTCTTATAAAATATAATCTAAGCAATAGTGAAACCAAACGTATTTTATGGAATAAAAAAATGCAGATAGATCCTAGGTAAGAACACTACAATACCTTGTAATCAGGAACTTTAATATATTCAGGGGAGACAAGAAGGATGTTCTCTGGCTTCAAATCAGTGTGAATTAGCCGTAAGTCATGCATAACTGCAACAGAAACAGGAATAAATGTAAAGAAAGCCACTGTAACTAAGTTAAATAAATCATGGAAATATTGAGCACCACATGATGGTAAAGTAGAAATAATATCTCCTAGAATTTGAATAGTGAAATCAAAGGACAAAACACTTACATGCAACAGACTCCAGAAGTTGTCTCCCTAGTTCCCGGACTAAATCAATGGGGAATGAGCGATAACTATTTTTCCGAAGAAAGTCATATAAGCTTGGCCCAAGTTTCTCGAAGACCTGTTGAGATTAGAAGAACAAGCAAATGTTCAGAAGAAATATTTGAGAGGACAGTAGAAACCTAAGCAAAAAATACATATGTACTTACTATACAAATATGATTACGATAGTCAAACCAATTCCGTATTTGCACACAACTGCATGGACAAAACCACACATATGTATACATCTTAAAGTCCTACTTCATGGTATAACTAAGGAATTAAATGTTTGACCTACCGAATGCCACTTCTGTCTGCTTTTGCAAGCCTTTGGAGCACGTCAATTTCAATCATCGCAGCTTCACGGTACTTCTGAAGTGAACGCACCACTTTTATAGCAACTTGTTCTTGATTTTCCAAGTCCAAACATTCAAGAACTTGTCCAAATGTTCCTGCAGTTTAGACGATGCATATGACAATAGAGTTTTTAACCAGTTAAGTCAAAATCCTGTTTACACCCATGGTCACATTCGCATCACTTGAACATTTAATGTGGATGAATATAGTGAAAAAAACATGGTTGCCCATCTTGTGATTTTTCATGCTAGTATGGTATGGAAAAAAAGTTGCTCACCTTCACCCATTTTGCTTAGTATCCTGTCTGCACAGAACAATAGATTGTGTGTTAATATCAGATTTTTCATTTAATTAAGTTATAAAGAAAAAAAAATGTTCAAAATTAAAAGGAAATTACAAAATATGAAAGACCATGTAAAAACACCAGGGGGGAGTATAAAACATAATTTATACAGTTTTACTAAGCAGTCCTAAGCCTTTTAGCATTGAACTATTTCTTGCGGACTTCCCCTGTGCATAGAATTTAACCATCAAGTTCAGGATGGATTGGGTGTGGTTCCTCTACACCAAGGGCGCCAAAATATCAATGCAAACTATGAGGAAAGAAAGGCATGAGAGAAAAGCATATGGGCTACTGCTTCTGAGACCCCAATTCATAATTGGAAAGGACACAAAAGGCTTCTACCCTTCCATCCCTTCGATAGAAAGAGAGAGTGAACAAAGAGTTGGTTTTTCACATTCTCAAACAGTTGTTTTTGAAAAAAGATAATTTATTGAATCAATAAGTGAGATCACAAAAATAAGAGAGAGTAGCTTGGGGAGATTGTTTGATGATATGCTATAAGGAACTTCAAAATTATAATATCAAAAGATTAACCAAATCACAAAGGCAAATTAATGCTTACAGAAAAATTGGAGAAGTATTCAACAACAAACTGATTTGTGGTTTAGGCACAAGAGGATCCAAACAACAAAATATAAACTTGAAAGCTCATGCCAAGCAGAAAAAAAGGAACCGACGATAAGATAAATCCACCATTATAGCTGAAATTAAAATACTAGCGCCTGCTTAAAACATAGAAAGTACTGGCACAAGCATAAATAAAGTTCCATAAAATTACATCTGGGTGTCAAATTCTCGCCGACACTGAAAATATAATGGCCATCTTTGTCGTCTCCCCTCCAAGGCGGAGATACATATCGAGGAACTCCAGTATGGTAGAAAGATTGCCAGAACTGATTAGTAGTAGCCGTGTGCATAGCTTCCTTCCCACAGTAGAATGACAGAGAAATCTGCAAAACAAAACCTTTTAAATGGCCGATTTTTAAATCTGTAAATTCAGAAACAAATACACAAACAATACCTTCAGTTTTTTGCTTTCTTACCAACATACGTGATCCAGTAAGCAAACAAATATATCTATATATATATATGGCAAAAGGAAATTCGAAGCGAAGTGATGAACAGGGCATATAAGCAAACAGGGATCAAGAGTACAGAATAAATCGGACTGATAACAAACGGATCTGCCGTTTTCTACCTTCAATCAATATATAAAAAAAAAAACTTTTCGACCAATCTATCATGAGAAAAAGAACATTACTTCGACAACTACAGAAGACACATCGAAATATGAAATCATGAAATCAACAAGGGGGAACGAACCTGGGGAGGTGGAATCGGAGGCGGAACATCCCAACCAAGCCTCTGCCTCTTCCGCGGGCGCTTGTCCGCGCCCGCGTGTGGGATCTCGGCAATCCGTTGCGTCTGCATCTCAGATCCAATTACAAAAGCAACAATGGATCCATTAGGAGGTGGAATCGAGGCGAATAGAGGTCAAAGGTAGAAGGTTGAAGATGGAGGATGCCCTCGTTGTTTCTCCACTCCTACCAAACCAAACCCTACCGTGCTCCAACCAAACTATAGTTAGAATAACCTTCGACGTGGTCTCCCGACCGTAGTTTTCTACTTTTCTGGCATTGCAAATTTCAGTTTTCCTCACAACTTTCTCAAATTAGAAGTTTAGAGAATAAATTTGACGCTTTTAATTAAGAAAATAAAAAAGCATCCTTTTATAATATAAATTAATTTGATTAATTTGAAATTAATTTTATATAATTTTTTTAATTATTTTTAAAATAAATTTGATTAATTCGATATTAATCAATATAATCTATTTTTAATTTTATTTGATTAATTCATTTTTAATAAAATTTTGATTCAATTTATTTAGTCAACATTAAATCAATTTTTTCAATTAATTTATATATCAAATTAATTGAATTCTTATCTTTAATTATAAAGATAAAAGAAATGAGAATGAATGTTTTATCTTCTTATCTGACGGTCTTAACTAGTTTTGACAATAAGAAAAGATACAATATGAGTTGTTCTTGATAGAGAAAGGACTAATGTTATTGTAGGTTTGGTTTGAAAATAAATAAGAATTACTATTCTTAGAAGAAAAAAGAATTACTATGCTCGAAAACAACTGAATTACATTTGAGAAGAAAAAACAAATATTGGAAGGAAATGAAGAAAAAGTCCGCCCGTAGAGACTTGTACATGAGGTGGTAAGAGCTGCTTAGAAGAGAATAAAAAATAATATTGTAAAAAAATTCTTTTAACTCAATTAACTTTGGTTTAATAATAATTTAGTTAAATCAAATTTAATTAATTTCGATTTGAACCTTGATAAATTTTGTTCGAGGTTAATTTGATTTTCAGCAATTTCGCTTCGTATCCAATTAATTTTATTAAAAAATTTTAAAATTTAACAAAATTTATATAGATTAATAAAAAAGTTAGTACATAGTCTTGTACAGAACATTTTCCTTTCCAAGTATTTTACTATTATATCCGTCAGAGTAAATAAAAATATTTTTTTTTATATTGACATCAGCTATTTAATTTATATTTATTAAATATTAAATGAAATACATCCATTAATTTATTAAAATTGAGATTTAATCATCCGATATTTAGAAAAACTAAGAAAGTGTCTGTTGCACCATTCTCATAGGCTAAATAGAAATAATTTTAATTAATATTCAAGTAGTTTTATATTAAAATAGTTTTAATTAATATTAATGTATTTTTTACTAAAATTAGAGTAGGACATTTTTTGAAAGGAAAAAAATCAACATAAGTTGTCATTAAGAGTGTCAATTCGGATTGAAATTTTTTAACCTAATCAGAACTCTATTCAAATTCGGATTCAACCCGAAACTTTTAAATTCGAATCTAAACTTGAAACCCAAACTTGACCCGGATAACCCGAAACCCGATTCAAAATATTTTTTTTTACTATTTTCCCTATAATTCTCTACTTTTATCTCAATACTCTATTATTATCATACTAACATTGATATTAATATATATATAAAAATATCTTATTTTTTAAAATAAAATAAAATTTAACCCTAAAAAATCTACTAAATCCTATATTTGGATCAACCCGGATTAACCCAAACCTGACCTGACCCAACCCGAAAATCCTCCAATCCGAACCCGACTCGAACACGAAAATGCACAACCCGAACTTAATTTCTTCAAGTTGACTCAGATTTAATCATCAAGTCGGATTTATTTTTGATACCCTTTAACATAACGAAAATAACAAGCACACTTCTTTTCTTAGTTTTTTTTCCCTAAATTTTAGATATTGTACCATGTCACCCATATAAAAGTTCAATATTATCAAAAAAAAAAAAAAAAATTACAGCATGCCGTAAAATATATCAAAAGATGTATTCTCTAAATGTGAAATGTTAAGTACATTCTCCTTCTCTTTCAATTGCATAGAAAATCCAAAGAAGAACAAAGAGGTATATTTGTAATCCATTTATGCCTTTCAGTCTCTGTTTCGGATGAACATGATGATAAACTGAATGCTTTTTCAAGTCCTACCTTTACCGTGCACAATGCTTCTGTTATACTTCACATAACTTGTTGGAATTCTTGAATCAAAAATGTCAAGTTTATAGTGATCTATATGCCAAGATGATTGCCTAAACATGCATACTAATCCCCAGTGTTTATTGTCTTTCAGTGAATATGTTTTGATTGTGTGTTTTAGGACTCTATTGAAATATGCCATTTCGAAAACATATTGAAATATGTTATTTTGGAGAAGATTTATTCTTATTATAATCAACTTTTTCATTTTCCTTAATTTGACCCGCTTATTATTTTCCTTGCGGTAATAAATGTCAAATATTTATTGTTTTTTGTTTTCTTTTTAGTCAACTTGTATATATGTAAAAGGTTTTGGATGAGATTCAATAGAAAAGATTTTTTTTTTCAGATTTATATTATTTCTTCATTCCTTTATATCCTGTTTTTTTACATAGTATCAAGAGCAATTTATTTGTGTGAAGTTTATTTATCTAACATGATAGATTCTACTTCTTCATTAAATAAAATCGGAGGAAATATCACTGTTGACACTTCTGACTCATTTCTCCTTCAACACTCGGATCATCAAGAATTGTTTTGGTCACTAAACATGTGAATGGGGATAAGTATGGTACTTGAATTCGTTCAACGAGTATAACTCTCTGTGCTGAAAATAAAATAAATTTTATTGACGGAAGCATCAAGAAGACAGTCTTCGTATGGCGAAAGGAGAATTGATTGCCAAGGGAGTCCATGAAGCCTGAGGAAAGAGAGAGAACTGATTGCCAAGGGAGTCCATGAAGCCTGAGGAAAGAGAGAGAAGAGAAGATGGTTAGAATGGAGATTAGGGGGTTGTCCTGGCTTAGTCACTCCGATGCTTAAATAAGATATCTAGTGGGGGAGTTAGAGAAGATGAATAATAGATGAGTGTATGTAATTGTATGCAAGGGTGTATGCATACCTCCGTCCACAAGAGCGGACCCCTTTTATATTACGGTCGTTGATTACCACTCTCCATGTGTTAATTGGTGATGAGATGTTTGTCATACCTTGGTAAAGGATATGTCACATTGTCGTACCTTTGTCGTATCTATATAATCATATTGCTCCACATGACAATCCACGCATTGTACCACTTATGGCGCTAGCCCATGACTTATGGGACCAATTGGGTCGAAGGGCTCAACCTGATAAGTAAAAGGAGAATAAGATCGTATGACTCGAAAGGAATGGGCCAGGAGTCTTGTATGTAGGATCGGTGGCGTCGATAGAATGGGGGGGTGAATATTGACTCATCGCTTTTTGCTTCAATTTTGTTCGTTCTTTCTATTAAAATGTTAGTCACAGTAGAATGCACTAACAATTTAAAAGAAAGAATACTCATGAGATTTACTTGGTTACCAACCTCCTAGGGGTAGATCCGCTAACTTAGTAGCCCCCTAGTGTTGACCCCATGGATATGAAGGGAAGTAAATGCAGGTATACAGGTCATAAGCGCATGGTAAGATAAACCCTAGGTCGACAGTTTTTGAGAATCGACCCCTGGCCATTACGCTAGAGATGTCATGTGCCCACTGTCTGCGCTACGCCCTGGGGGCTCGTTCTCAACTCCCGCCCCCCAGGGTCAGTGCATCCAAGGACTAATCATGGGAGGCGCCCCGTCCACTGGTGGTCTCCTTTCTGGTACTTTCTGGAGGCGGAGAAACCAATCTTACAGTTTGCGATAAAGAATAAATAATAATAAATTAAGTAGAACTTGTAATAAACAAACCAACAAAAGATCATGGCCAATCCGGAAGTTCTGAGCACAGCGCACCCCCTTGGAGCTTCCTCGGCCATAGAGCTTTGCAGCGTAGCTTTTTGAGCACAGAGATGGAGAGTATAATTGAAGAAGTTATCTTGAATGTAGAGAGTTTGATCATATTCTTATCTGGATCAACTCTTATATAGATGAAGTCATATCTGGATCAAGCCTTATCTCTATCCACATCATCTGGCTTATCCTTATCCCCATTCAAATTACAAAGATGAATAAGATCTTTTACCACATCATCTTCCATGTCACCATTTCACAACTCAGCAATTTGGATCGAATCCAGTTAGTTTACCAACCTACTGGTTCGGTCTATTGAATTGATTTGGGTTCGGTTCGACTCGAGTCAAGTCCAGTTCACCCATTTGTATTTGTTTGCTCTCTATTTTGCTTCCAGCTCTAGGTTCTTACAAAATAATTATATAAACATAAACTAGCAACTTAGCCTATATCTGTAAGTCAACCTAACCTAATAAGATCTCTTGGAGGTCCCTCATCTAAGTCTACCACCTAAGGGTCAATCCCTTAGAATCAAGTCACACTCCTATAAGTCTACCTGACATATAAGGCTTACCTTTTGCTAGGAGGTCCCTCCTCCAAGTCTACCACCTAAGGGTCAATCTCTTAGGATTAAGCCGCACTCCTATAAGTCTACCTTATGTTAGTATCCTAAAGTAGTTTTGATGTGATCAATCAAGTCAGGTTAGGTCCTGTTGGTTTTAAACCTCTGTGTCTAAGTGTGCATGAATTTAAGAGCACAGGAAGTCGAGCGCAAGACGTAGCTAGCGAGAAGGATGACACAGGAAAGAGCCGACAGGCTTGGTGCGTCCAAGGGACGAGATGCTGCGGAAGAGTACGCGGGCGGATGAGAAGGAAGAGCGAGGCATTTTCGAGGGATGAGAAGCCAGAGCGGAAGATTGCTCGAAGGCCGAAAAATGGGTTCGGGTCAGCTCTATTCTGGATGGTCCAAATCACCCAAGCAAGCAGAACCGGAGCCGTAGCAAGAACCTGGACCAAACAGTTAACATAATGTTAACTTAGGTCCGGGCGCTCGGACTTGGTCTAGGCGCCTGGACCAAGAGTTTTATCCAGATCACGTCAAATGTGATCCGTTTTGACGGGGATAAAGTTTTAACCCCCTGGAGGTGCCTGGAACCACTTCAGGTGCCCCGACCAGTACTATAAATACAGTCCTCCAAATGGTTCAGATAGAACACTTGTAAATGCTTCTAATTTATTCTACTACTTGTTTGTGAGTCATCAACGTTGTAAGTGTTGGATCGTGAGTTTCGCTAGAGGGGGTGGGGGTGAATAGCGAATTAAAAATTTTGTAGAGTAAGCATGCAGCGGAAAAAGAATAAACGAAAAGAAAGAGCAATGCTAACACAAGTTGATTTACTTGGTTTGGAGCCTTCGGTGACTCCTACTCCAAGGCCCGCACTCGTTGGGTGCTTTCGTTGGGCAATCACTAATAATTCAAAAGGATGTTACAAAATGAAGTACAGGAATTATTATAAACGAAAAACCGACAATAATTAAAAAGGACAGAAAAATAAAACTTGTCGCCTTGTCGGAGAGTCTTCGTAGCATCGCAGGAGCACAAGAGAGCAGTTTGTAAGTTGTTATTGTGACTCCAACCTATACCCTCTTTGCATAGGAGGTTTGGGGCGCCTGGATCCTTTCGGGCGCCCTGAATATGATGTAGCCGAGCCAACTAGGGATCTCCACGCAGTAAGTGACGTTTGGAGATAAAATTCACCTCCGGGCACCAAGACCCTTGTTTTCCAACAGTTTCCTTCCTGCAAGAAAACGTTAGTCCGAGGTAAATATATATCCTGCAAAATAGAGTGTTAGAACAGTTTATCATCAAATAAAATATTAATTAGATTCCGTCTCATCGAGACCGGAATCTAGTCACGATCTCGACTTAGATATCTGAAATGGATCTAAGTCGGATCGACGCCTAATGTTCCTTTCCTGGGAACGCGCCCTCACAGTCACTCCCCTCCAGTGACTTACCTTCACTTACCTACCAGACATCCGGTCAGCGCTTCGACCCGTTTGGACTTCGTGCCAGCTATCCGGTCAGCCCGTCGACCTAGCTGGACTTCGTGCCAAACATCCGGTCAGCCCGTCGACCCGTTTGGATTTCATGGCAGCTATCCGGTCGACCCGTCGACCTAGCTGGGCTTCGTGCCGGATATCAGGTCATCCCGTCGACCTGTCTAGGCTTCTCCTGTACACTCGGTCAGAGTGTTAGATAACAACAAATCTAACTTAACCTATTTTGTCATTCATCAAAACTTGAGTTAGACCGTTAGTTCTAACTGCACCAACAGTAAGAGGCTTCTTCGCCTAAAGGAGACTTTGATAGTGAGTTTCAACTTCCTTGGATTAATAACTTTTCCGGTTGTAACCAAGTAAGCCTCGTTGTGCCTCTTCTTTTTAGTTTCTTATTTATTTTTATGCAAGTGTTGGTTTAATTAAGCTCTAAGAGGAATGCTCATGTTATTTTTGCAGGGTTATTCACTCCCCTTTAGCCGACCGCCAAGAGTCCAACAATTGGTATCAGAGCTAGAATGATTCAGGAGAACTAACCGCCGATCAAAGCAAAAGAAATGGCCTGAGCTAGCATCTGCCCGTCAACATTTAAGGGGGAGTTCTTATTCTAGAAACGAAAAATGGAGGTATTTTTTTTTAACTGATTTTGATATAATGCTTTTTATGAAATTTGGTTTTTATGTCCCTAAAAGAAAATATGGAAAAGAACTCAAGGAGCATCTTTGGACTCAGACGCAACGTGACAAAATAGCAAATGGTAAGACTGAGTTCCACCTACTGAGTGTTCTTCCCACTCAAGAACTCAATAAAATCGGCAACTACTAATGAGCAAAAGAACTTTGGGAAAAATTCTTGGAATTCTATGAAAAATCAAAAGAAGTCAAATCCAAATTCTTGATGGACGCCGAGTTGTCGACAGAAGAATCCGAGACCAAGGAATTCGATGGAACATCACTCATAGCCGAATATCTACCAGAAGACAATGAAAGTACCTCAAAAATGAGCATTGATGAAAGGAGAAACACTATAGAAGAAAGTAACAATGAAGGGGGAACATTTATCGATGAATATATGGTAAGTCAAGTAAGTAAGCTTTCTCCAAAAATTGTTTAAAATTATGAAAATGCTAAGTACATCATTATATAAAAAGAGGACAAAGTATGCAAAAATAAAGAAAGAATATGCATGCTTAAAAGAATGATTTCATAAATTAATAAATGAAAATGTAAAATTAAAACATAAAATAGAAATGTTAGAAAAGGAAAATTGATCATGTTCAAATTTTTCATTTACTCCAGAAAGAAATTACAAATATCATCGAAGGCTTAATTAGTATTTTAAATACTATAAGGGCCAGATTGCAAAAGTTGATAGAAAATATATCTCTAATAAATTTTTGATTAATCCAGTAGGTAGGAACCTATATTGGCTTCCAAAGTCAGTTTTAAATTGAAAAATCATCATTTATGCTTAAATTAAATTCTTATTGCATATTTTACTTGACTTAATTTTCTTGCTTAGAATTGTCAATTTTTTTTAAAAAATTAATTTGATCCAAATTCTTTTGAAAAAGAGGAGTTCAACACCTATCAGTAAGAAAAATTTAGAAAATTTTGTTTGACCTTTGAATCATTTTTTTTAATGAAAATTATATCTTGTAGTGTATTTTCTTTTTTTGCAAATCTTATCTTTTTGTGAATTCTTATCATGTTACCGATCAATTTTCAATTTTTTTTTTTGACCGTTGGAATGTTTTTAAAAATTATCTATCGAATGCAAATTTTTAATTTTTTTTTATGATTTTCCTTAGACTTTAATTTTAGCTTTTCCAAAGTTATTTTAAAAGTACCCTATTTAATGTGATCAAAGGGGGAGAAGGGAGGATTAAGTTTAGGTGGAGGGGTAATTTTAATTTTTTATACATTATTGAGTTGTAAATTTATTAACTTGTTATTATTTGTTTATGTTTATTTACCCTAACTTAACTTGGATTGTTCACATCAAAAAGGGAGAGATTGTTAGTATCCCAGGTAGTTTTGATATGATCAATCAAGTCAAGTTAGATCCTGTTAGTTTTTAACTCCTGCGTCTAAATGTGTAGGAACTTAGGAGAACAGCTGGAAGTCGAGCGAAATACACAACTAGTGAGAAGGACGGCACGGGAAAGAGCCAACGAGCTTGGTGCGTCCAAGGGACGAAATGTTGCAGAAGAGTATGGGGGCGGACGAGAATGAGGCGCGCGGCGTTTCCGAAGGACGAGAAGTAGGAGCGAAAGATTGCTCGAAGGTCGAAAAATGAGTTCGGGTGAGCTTGTTAGTATTAGCCCTAGTATCAATTATGAGATAATTGTAAATGACTCATTTTGTATCGTATTTCATTATTAATAAAAGGCAAAGTTTGTTATTATATTTATTTCAGTTCAGTGTCGATTGAATAAGTATAATAATGTCCTTGGGCAGTAGGTTCTTATCTACAACATATCAATTGATTGAATTGATAGTGAGACATTGCAGATATACATGGAACACTACTCTTAACTATTCCTAGTTAAACATTAATATACAAGGACAATATTAATGCGTTGAGACTAGCATGTAGGTCAACGGATGACTTGATCTCACAAGTCATGGATATGAGATATCAAGTTGACACATGGGTATATATTAGAAAATATATACTGAATAACCCACTATGAAAATGTTTCATGGATCATTATATGAGTGTCGTAAACATTCTCATGTGACTATTGGCATGAATAGTCCTTAAATCTAAAGTCACTACAGTCCCCTACATAAGGAGTTGTGTACTTTGGTATCGGCAAACATCACCTGTAACAGACAATAAAGTTGATCACTGGGTATGCAATGAATTATGCGGAGGGATGTGAGTGATGTAGATGAGATCTATCCCTTCCATATGACGGAAGTGATATCTATGGGCCCCTTGATTAGTAGAACACAAGAAAGCATGGCCATGTGCAAATGAGTCAATATGAGATATTGAGCTTATTTGATTGAGTGTATCTACATAGAAATCAAGAAACACAACGGTTGATAAGAGGATGACACGGTCTATATACCTCATTGATCAATCTAGATATCAAGGATAGAGGAACCAAGTTATACAAGATAATAGTCACGGACATGTTAGGTTGGATCTCGACTTTCTCGTCATCACTTGGGTAGCAATGATTCCTTGCTAGATGTCACTCATTGCTTATGTATCTAAATGTTGATTTATGTACATTGCCAACATTACGAGAACCTATTGGATCACACACAAAGAATAAGTAAATATGGAGATGGGTTCATATAATGAATCATTGGATTAAATCTAATCCGAATTAGACTTATTGAGTAAGACTCAATTGGATCTAATTATTAGATTAAGTCCAATTCAAACTAGACTCATTGAATCAATACGAATGATTGGAATGATGATTCATTGAATTTGAAATTGCATGAGAATCAATGAGTTAGACTCTTTTGGTGAACTTGAGTTCACCAAGGAAGTTGAATGGTCAAAATTGAACCATTAGATTGAATGGTCAATTTTGAGCCATTGGATTGGAAGATGAAAGGGTAAAAACCCTTTGATATTCATGAGATGGATATATATATATATATATATATATATATATATATATATATATATATATATATATATATATATATATATATATATATATATATATATCATTTTGGATGATATTTTGATGGTGTGAAAAACCTTTAGTCTTCTTTTCTTCCTCCTTCCTTCTCTTGGCTGAAACCCCTTCTTGTGGTTGCTAGCACAACCTTAGGTGGTATCCTTCTCTATCTTGTGAGTTTGTGAGACAAACGAAGGCAAGACTTGTTCGTGTGGATACTGTAGAGGCACGAACGTGAGATTGTGTTGAGATCCAAGCTGTCTGGAGTCCGTGAGCACCATCAAAGGTATAACCATTATCATGCAACTTAGTATAAGTTATTTTCTTTCCCTTTCGCATGGATCTCCTGGAGGAACTAGAAGTTTTCCACTGCGCTTTTGAGTGTTTAACGCTCTAGTTCCTTACAGAGCCTTACTCCTGATGGCTGAAATCACCCAAGCAAGTGGAGCTGGAGCGGAAGATCCGAACCTAAGTGAGAGGAGCTGGAGCAATAACCCGGATCAAACAGTTAACATAATGCTAACTTAGGTCTGGGCACCTGGACTTGGTCCAAGTCCAGGTGCCCAGACCAAGAGTTTTATCCAGATAGCATTAAATATGATCTGTTGCGACGGGGATAAAGTTTTATCCCTCCTGGAGGTGCCTGTAACCCTTCCAAGCGTCTCGACCAAGGTTATAAATATAGCCATGGTCCAAATGATTCAGATAGAACACTTGTAAATGCTTCTAGTTTATTCTACTACTTGTTTGTAAGCCATCAACGTTGTAAGAGGCTTCTCTGCCTGAAAGAGACTTTGATAGTGAGTTTCAACTTCCTTGGATTAACAACCTCCTCGGTTATAACCAAGTAAACCTTGTTATGCCTCTTCTTTCTAGTTTCTTATTTATTTTTATGCAAGTGTTAGTTTAATTAAGTTATAACATTCGAGGAAGGTTCATATTATTTTTACAGGGCTATTCACCCCACTCTAACCGGCCGCCAAGAGTCCAACACCCAACCTACTATGCTTTATGCTTAGACTATATCTATGACTTTACTATCACCTAGGGTTACCTCCCCCTAGGATTTCCATTGCTTACCTTCACTTACCAGGACTTCCACCACATAGGGTTACCTCCTCCTAGGATTTCCATTGCCTAGCTTCACTCACTAGGGCTTCCCCTTGCCTAACCTCTAGTTAAGACTTTTCCTTGCTAGTCATCTAGCCCTGACTAAACTTCTCTCTTCCAGACATCAAGTCCTATTTGGATCAACCCTTGGTTAAATTGACCAAAATTAGGTACATTGTCAAACATCAAAACCCTGGAAGCTGATTGCACCAATACTGTAAGTAGGAGCGTCCAGTCATGCGAGGCTGAGCAGGGAAGGAGCTGAGTAGAATAGTGGAAAGCTGAGCAGTGTCGACTTATTAGACAGGCAGAGCTAATTTAACAAAGTAATAACTCAGGGAGCTAAGCCCAAGAAGTTGAGTCAGTGGAGCCAAATAGAGTAGGGTGTTGGGTTGAATGTCGAATGGATGTTAGTCGATGGCGTTGAATAGAGGAGTTTGTTGGAGCAATCTTGCTCAAGACATTACTCATTGTTGATGTTTGATTAAATGAGTTTAAGTTAGGCATTAATTGTGATCTAACATAAGTATTGAGTAAGCAGATATAAAGAGAAGACCAAGTATGAAAACTTGGCAAGGAAAGTGCCGGAGGTACGATCTATTGGCAAAATAGAGACTTAGCATGACAAAGCCAATGGTAGCCCTTGAAGGCAAGCGCAAGGATGAGGAGTCATGGAGACGGAAGCATCCTAAGGGCGCAAGGCTGAGGGAAGGTGCTTGGAGGTATAAAGTCTAAGCTAAGGAAGTATTTCAAGTATGTAAATAATGTAAAACTGGAACTATACAAACTGCTATAAATCTCAAAGGTATAAGGTACCAGTCGACTGGTACTCACACCACTCGACTGATACCAAGGCACAGAACGAACAGAATGGCGACAGGCTGATTGGAGGCAAGTATCAGTCGACTGGTGTTAGTACCAGTCGACTGGTAGACGACCGTTACAAAATGGCGGCTCAAAATCTTATCAAATCTTTAGTGCCGTTGAAGTCCATCAGTCGACTGATATGTATACCAGTCGACTGATGTCGGGAAAACTATAAAAGCTACTGTCAGAACTTGAAGATAGACCACTGTTCAAAAACTGGAAAAAGTGCTCATCAATTGATCTTCAAGTCTACAGATATTCACTCTCTTCCTCCTGATTCTACTCTCCATTCTTGTAAAGAGGAAGAGAATATTGTGCAAGGGTTTCTCCACCTTCGATTGTGATTCGTGAAGGAGAAGTTTATAGTGAAGTTTGATTGTGTGGGTGTGTGCCTTGGATTAGTCACCTCAAGAAGGTGGAGACCAAGTAAACAAAGGAGTTAGCATTGTTCTCTTGTTTTCTTGTATTTTCTTTATTTCCATTTGCTTCCGCTAACAAGATTGTAGGAAAAATCGAAGAAAGGCTATTCACCCCCCCCTCTAGCCAATAGTAAAGGTCCTATCAATTGGTATCAGAGCAAGGTTCGCATCGGAAGACCTCACCGTCAACCGAAGCATCAAAATGACGTTTCAAGAGGGATATAGCACCGCAAGGCCACCCTTCTTCGATGGGAACGACTTTGCATATTGGAAAGGTAGGATGGAGTATTATTTAATGAATGACATTGAAAATTGGTTTAGTGTTGTAGATGGATTCGAGATGCCAAAGGATGGGTCGGGAGCTCCTCTCTCAACCAAGGATTGGACAAAAGAGATGGCAAAGAAGGCTCAAGCAAATGCAAAGGCTACAACAACCCTACAATGTGGACTCTCAAAGGAGCAACTAAGCAAAGTAGGATCATTCAACTCCGCCAAAGAGCTTTGGGAAAAACTCATTGAGTTGAATGAAGGATCAAGCGAATCAAGGAGAGCCAAGAGAGATCTCTTGTTGGGACAACTTCAAACTTTCACTATGAAGACAAATGAGACCGTGAGTCAAATGCATGGTAGATTCAAGGAGATAGTGAATGGTCTTCATGTAATAGGTGAGAAAATTAAAAATCGGGACCTAGTAAGGTATGTTCTTCAATCCTTTCCTAGAACTACCTTATGGGCATCAATGGTTGATGCGTATAAGGTTTCTAGAGACCTTTCCTTAGTTAAGCTTGATGAATTATTTTATGAATTTGAACTTTATGAACAAGCTAATATAGTTTCAAAAGAGAAAGGTATGGCTCTTATTGTAGAAAAGAAGGAAAAGAAAAAGAAGAAAGAAAAGAAAATAGAATCCTCATCATCCGAATCCGAGCAAGAATCATCGGATAGTGATGATGAAATGTCGGCAAGTGAAGTGGCTCACTATGTCAAAAAGATGATGGGAAGATCAAGAAAATTCATAAGAAAGGATGTGAAGAAAATGTTTCAACCCTCAAAAGGTAAAAGTAGTCAAAGTTCAAGTTTTAATACTAATGTCACTTGTTATGGATGTAACAAGAAAGGACACATCAAGCCAAATTGCCCGGAACTAAAGAAGAAAGAAGAAAAGGAGAAGAAGAAGAAGGAGAAAAAGAAGAAGGAAGCCATGGTGGCTCAAGCTACATGGGATACACCAAGCATTGACTCATCGGATGAAGATGAGCTATGCCATGTTACTCGACATATGACATTTATGGCTTTTGAAGATGACAAAGAAGAGTCAAGTCAAGAAGAAGTATCAAGTGAAGGGGACTCATCAAATGGAGAGTCATCAAGTGAGGAATCATCATCAAGCGATGATGATGAGGTAAAAGAATCTCCCAAAGTAGAATTTCTCTATAAAACTATTGCTCATCTCAAAAATGCTTTTGTCAAATCACAATCTAAGGTAAAAATCTTGAAGGAAAAGCTTATGACCACTAAAGTTGATGCATGTATGTCTAGTGAGTCAAATATGCTCAAGGAAGAAAATGAAAAATTGAAGAATGATGTGATTGAATTAAGAGCATGTTTAGAAAAATTTACAAATGGATCCAAGTATCTAGATATGATCATTAGAGATCAAAGAGCCGTTTACAACAAAGCCGGAATAGGATAGACCTAAAGAAAAGGAAGTTGCTTATATGTCTCTAATCAATGGCACTAGGAATGATGCACTTAAGAACAAAGCTATGAAAAATTTTAGAGGAAAGGTAAAACAAGCTTGGGTGCCTAAGAAATATTTGAATGATATTTCCGAATCTAGTGCATGGGTACCAAAGAGTTGTGTGTTTTATGTTTCTTAGGTAGAGGAAAAGAAGGATGTAAGTATGTGGATTGTGGATAGCGGGTGCTCAAGACATATGACCGGTGATGTCAGCAAGTTCACCACATTAAATTATATAAAGAAGGGAACAGTATCATTTGGGAATAGTGGAAAGCTCAAGATTATAGGTAAAGGTACAATTGAGGTATCATCTAAAATTATCATTCATAAAGTTCTATTGGTTAAAAGTATGGGATTTAATTTGCTTAGTGTTAGCCAACTATATGATGTCGGATATAATGTTGAGTTTCATCCCGATAAATGTTTAGTTAAGCACAAAAATTTTGAGAATGTTGTGCTAAACGGATTTAGAAAAGCAAATCTTTATTATGTTGACCTTTCATATGCTTCTAATCCTCCTATTAAGTGTTTAATATCTAAAGAAGAGGAAGGATGGTTATGGCATAGAAGACTTGGACATATCAACATGAGAAACATAGCCAAGGTAGCCAAGATGGAGCTAGTAAAGGGACTACCAAAGATCAAGTACATCAAGGACAAATTGTGTGATGCATGTCAAGAGGGTAAGCAATCAAGGTCATCACACAAAGGTAAAACTTTAACTAGCACTTCATTGCCATTAGAGTTATTGCATTTGGATCTTTTTGATTGTCATAGAACACCCTCTTTGGTAGGTAACAAATATTGTTTGGTGATAGTAGATGATTATTCTAGATATACTTAGGTTTATTTCTTGAAACAAAAGGGGAAAACTTTAGAAACAATTATCGGGTTTACCAAGAGGGTAGAAAACGAAAAGAATCTCAAGATTGATAGAATTCGAAGTGATCATGGCGGAGAGTTTGAGAACTTGAATTTTTCTAAATTTTGCTTGGATATAAGCACGAATTTTCTTGTCCAAGAACACCTCAACAAAATGGTATAGTGGAAAGAAAGAATAGGGCCTTACAAGAGGCGGCTAGGACCATGCTTAATGCATACTCTTTACCTAGCTACTTGTGGGCCGAAGCGGTTAATACTGCATGTTATATTCAAAATCGTGTCTTGATCCATAAGTTTTTAGGTAAAACACCTTTTGAATTATGGAATGGCAAAATCCCTACAATTCATTATTTTAAAGTATTTGGTTGTAAGGTTTATATTCTTAATACTAAAGATGACTTAGAAAAATTTGAGGCCAAGTCCAATGAGGGAATTTTAGTTGGATACTCATCCACTAGTCGAGGATATAGAGTATACAACAAAAGGACTCAAATGATTGAGGAATCATCCAATGTTGAGTTAGATGAATCCACTAGTACTTACCCTAGGAAATCCCCTATTGATAAGGATATAAGTGAACCAAATCAAGACGTTACTCAAGGATTACAAAATCTACATTTAGGGGGTATTGATCAAGGGGGAGGGAAAGATGGGTCGGATGATGAAAGAAACAATGTAAACAATGACCTTTCCAAAGATGATGATTTGAGTATCTCAAGGACCTTAAGGCACCATCAAGATCATCCTATCAATCAAGTAGTTGGCGATGTGGCACAAGGGGTAAGAACTAGATCCTACTTTAGGGATCATACTAGTCAAGTTGCTCTAATATCACAACTTGAACCAAAAACAATTGATGATGTTTTACTCGATACGAATTGGATTTTAGCAATGCAAGACGAATTGAATCAATTTGAAAGGAGTGATGTGTGGGAGTTGGTTCCAAGACCTAATGATAGTACAATCGTCACAACGAAATGAGTTTTTAGAAACAAGTTGGATGATCAAGGGAGAGTCACTAGAAATAAGGCTAGGTTGGTAGCTAGGGGTTTCAATCAAGTAGAAGGACTTGATTATGATGAAACATATGCTCCGGTAGCCCGATTAGAGTCCATCCGAATATTATTAGGATATGCCGCTTACATGGGTTTTAAACTTCATCAAATGGATGTAAAATCGGCTTTCTTAAATGAGTTCATTAAGGAAGAAGTGTATGTAGAGCAACCACCCAGATTTGAGAGTATAGATTGCCCAAACCATGTTTATAAGCTTAAGAAAGCATTATATGGGTTAAAACAAGCACCCCGGGCTTGGTATGAAAGACTTTCATCCTTTCTAATCTCCAAGGGCTTTAGAAGAGGAACAATTGATGCAGCATTGTTTTTGAAGTCTAAAGGTGGAGACATTTTCATTGCCCAAGCCTATGTTGATGACATCATCTTTGGCTCAACAAATAATGACCTTCTTCATGATTTTATTAAACACATGGAAAGCGAGTTTGAGATGAGTCTAGTTGGAGAATTGAGTTTCTTTTTGGGATTACAAGTAAAACAAACAAATGAGGGAACCTATGTGTACCAATCAAAATTTGCTAAAGAACTTATCAAGAAATTTGGGTTCGAAAATGCTAAAGGAGCAACTACCCCTATGGGGACAAACACCAAGATAGATAGTGATCAAGAAGGAAAGTTAGTGGATCCAAAGCAATATAGGAGCATGATTGGTAGTTTGCTATATCTAACCGCTAGTAGACCGGATATATTATTCGCGGTAGGAATGTGTGCAAGATACCAATCATGTGCTAAAGAGTCACATTTAGCGGTAAAAAGAATTTTGAGATATATCAAGAGCACTCTCAATGTGGGGCTTTGGTACCCTAGAACTAGAAATTTTGACTTATTTGGGTATACCGATTCCGATTATGCGGGTTGCAAATTGGATAGAAAGAGTACTAGCGGTGGATGTCAATTTCTTGGACCTTCTCTTGTAAGTTGGAGTAGTCGAAAACAACCTTGTGTGACATTGTCCACAACCGAGGCCGAGTATGTGGCAATGGGTGGTTGTGTAGCCCAATTACTTTAGATGATGCATACCTTAGAGGATTATGAGCTACATTATTCCAAGGTCAAGGTCTTATGTGATAATATGAGCACCATTAACTTAACCAAAAATCCGGTACATCACTCTAGAACAAAGCACATTGAGGTAAAACACCACTTCATTAGAGATCATGTGGCAAGAGGAGACATTGAACTACTTTATGTTGAATCCAAATCTAATCTTGCCGATATTTTTACCAAACCATTACCCGAAGCGGAGTTTATCTCTATTAGAAGAGAGCTTGGTTTGTGCCTTGTAGAATAATAGATTTAGCTTTTCATGATCACATAAATTCAAAAGCTAAATACATACCTTAATGTATCTCACAAAGACCTAGGGTGCCTTGCTTGTATTTAGATATCATGTGAGATATTAGGAAGATGCATTTGGTTCATCATGTTAGTTATGATGCATGGTGTTGAGCCATTATGACATCTAGTCACATTAATCCTTAATTGGACCAATCATTGGGAAGGCTTGTGCAAAATTAATGTGTACATAGCTCCTTGAACATGATTGGATATTTCTTTACGAGATATAAGTATCATACTCTATGGTATGCAAAATACCATATAAACACATACAGGAAAGGAACCTTGCTCTAACATAGGTACAGAAACCATAGGAAAGTCCTAATTGGAACTTTCACTCAAGGGTATACTACATAATCTAATTACTTTTGAAGTGTGTGTCAATCTTGTGATCTGTGATAGACATATTTTTATGTACATTTTTCCCAAATAGACATGATTCAAATAGACCTCTCCACAAAATTTGAGATTTTTTTGAGGTCTGTAGAATTATCTGTGAGTTTCTGAAATTCAGATAAGAATTGGGCAAATGTTGGTATCAGTCGACTGGTGCAGATACCAGTCGACTGGTAACAGTAAAATTTTCGAACAGAATGGTCCTGTATGTTTCTGTTTTAGGCACCAGTCGACTGATATGTACATCAGTCGACTGATGCCCGAACCGGTATAAACATCCGCGCGGCAGGCGACTCGATGGAAACCCTAGTTCCTTCCGTCGCCTGCTGTCGCCTGCGTCCCCGACGCCACGTGAGTGTCGCCGCAGGTCTTCTCCGACCTCCTAAACCTCATTTTCGTCCTCGATCTACCCTTAGCTTCCTCTCTTTGCCTGTTTGGTTCTCCTACCGTGTCTCACAGCCTGTCATCTTTCCCCATTTCCTCGCCACACCTGCTTCTTAGCCATGGAACGAAGGTAATCTCTCTTCCACGCTTTCCTCAAAGATTCGGTTGTGATTTAAACCCTAATATTTTTGTTGTTCTATGTTGTTTCTGCTGTGATCTTATATGTGTTCTTCATTTGGGGCTGTCCTTGGATCATTTGTATTGCATTCATACACTTAGGGTTAGGCAAAAATGTAGGGCTAGTGAGGGGACCTCCCGGCAGTCCGCTCCCGTTCCCTCGGTGGATCGGTTTCGTTCCGAAGCCGCACGACAACGGTTTGCGAATACTGATTTCGCCATGATGCCCTGTCGGTATCTGAATCAGACTCATTTTACTCAGATTGTGCCAGATATCATGGATACTCTTCTATATTTTGGGTTGGATAAGTTAGTGCATTGCATGCATATGGTAAATCTAGATTTGTGTAAGGAATTCTACACCAATCTGCATCCTAGTGCTAGCGGAGGTCGTGCATGGGTGTCTCGTGTAGGTGGTGTCGACATTGAGTTCTCTCCCAGCATTCTTCGATCCTTCTTAGAGTGTCGGGCTTCTGATAGCTCCTTTACTTGTTTTCCTACAGTTGTTGAGCCCTTCACTAATTCATTCTCTCATTTGTCGATTGAAGTGATACATCAGTATTACTTCAATGCCCCTCGAGCTCCTCTGCGGCGCATCTTCGATGCCACACGTATGTCTGCCCGCAGTAACATTCTTTATAAGATTGTTATTGCGTGTATCTTACCCATAGTCACTCGGGGGCAAGCCAAGATTCGGCTGCTCCATCTGGTCATGATGTATGCTTTGGAGCACCGGCTTGACATCAACATCGCTCTTCACGTCTTTGAGTCCATCTTGCACTTCACTAGTCCTATCCATGAGAAGTTGTACATGCCTTACTGCCACATCCTGACTTCTTTCTTTGCCTCTCGGGGTATCAATGTCATGAGGGGTCAACAACATCATTTATCTAAGGATTATGATCAGATAGGGGCCCGCCAGCTATCTCTTGCAGGTATTGAGAGACGCTAGGGGGAGATGGTATGGCGTGCTCAGGGGGCGGATGATTCTGACGATGAGGAGGAGGCGGACGTACCTGCTCCTGCACTGGCGCCGGATCCAGCCCCTATGATTGTCGAGGCTCGATTGACTCAGCTAGAGGAGACAGTACGCCAGGGGTTTCAGGAGTTTCGTGGTTTCCGGTAGGATTGGACTGCGTCTCAGCAGCGTCAGACAGAGGTGTATGCGATGCTGCAGCGCTGGGATCTGACATACTAGGCTCCTCCCCCTCCTCCTTCCAGTGATGATCACTAGGATGCTGCTTCTTTTGTTAGTGACGAGATATGTTTTGGTTTCGATAGCGATATTGTTTGTTTATCTCGAACACGTGGTTGTCAGACTATGATGGGTGTATGCTGTTATGACATTATCTGTCTAGCGTTTATTATGTGCTGATACTTCTCTATTTTTCTATTGCTGTCTTGTGAGTTCCTCTATGTCCGGCTGTGTCTTATCTTATTATTTGTCATGTGTCCATCTCTATCTCTTGCTCTTCGAGGATATTCTGGATTCAGGGGGAGTTGTTCTAGATCTTTTTGTTGTCTGTCAAAAAGGGGGAGACTTGGATGGTTTAAGTTTAAGTTGGATATTTTATATGTTTCATGTTATATGTTTCATGTTATATGCTTCATGTTATATGCTTCATGGATATTATCATGCTTTATAGTTATGGTACATTTGAAGACCTAACTTAAACAAATTTTGCCAAACATCAAAAAGGGGGAGATTGTTGGAGTAATCTTGCTCAAGACATTACTCATTGTTGATGTTTGATTAAATGAGTTTAAGTTAGGCATTAATTGTGATCTAACATAAGTATTGAGTAAGCAGATATAAAGAGAAGACCAAGTATGAAAACTTGGCAAGGAAAGTTCCGGAGGTACGATCTATTGGCAAAATAGAGACTTAGCATGACAAAGCCAATGGTAGCCCTTGAAGGCAAGCGCAAGGATGAGGAGTCATGGAGACGGAAGCATCCTAAGGGCGCAAGGCTGAGGGAAGGTGCTTGGAGGCATAAAGTCTAAGCTAAGGAAGTATTTCAAGTATGTAAATAATGTAAAACTGGAACTGTACAAACTGCTGTAAATCTCAAAGGTATAAGGTACCAGTCGACTGGTACTCACACCACTCGACTGATACCAAGGCACAGAACGAACAGAATGGTGACAGGCTGATTGGAGGCAAGTATCAGTCGACTGGTGTTAGTACCAGTCGACTGGTAGACGACCGTTACAAAATGGTGGCTCAAAATCTTATCAAATCTTTAGTGCCGTTGAAGTCCATCAGTCGACTGATATGTATACCAGTCGACTGATGTCGGGAAAACTATAAAAGCTACTGTCAGAACTTGAAGATAGACCACTGTTCAAAAACTGGAAAAAGTGTTCATCAAGTGATCTTCAAGTCTACAGATATTCACTCTCTTCCTCCTGATTCTACTCTCCATTCTTGTAAAGAGGAAGAGAATATTGTGCAAGGGTTTCTCCACCTTCGATTGTGATTCGTGAAGGAGAAGTTTATAGTGAAGTTTGATTGTGTGGGTGTGTGCCTTGGATTAGTCACCTCAAGGAGGTGGAGACCAAGTAAACAAAGGAGTTAACATTGTTCTCTTGTTTTCTTGTATTTCCTTTATTTCCATTTGCTTCCGCTAACAAGATTGTAGGAAAAATCGAAGAAAGGCTATTCACCCCCCCTCTAGCCAATAGTAAAGGTCCTATCAGAGTTGAGTAGATTGATCTGGTGAAGTCGGGGGGAGCTGAGCCCCAGGAGTTCAGTAGACTGATCTAGTGAAGTTGGGGGAGCTGAGCTGCATGAGTCGACTAAACTGAGATGAAGGAGTCGAGGGAGCTGAGCCCTAAAAGTCGATTATACTGAGATGAAAGAGTCGGGGGGAGCTGAACCCCAAAAGTCGGGTGGATACTGTTGGTCTCGTGCGACTGGCAAGAAGGGGGTGAGTTTTCCTAAAAAGACAAGAATACCTTTCTTGAGAATTTCGACTTTAATTAAGACAAACACTTTAATAAAAAAAATTATATTACATAAATTAAAAGAGACTATCAATTTTTACTTAGTTACAACCGGAGAGATTGTTAATCTAAGACGTTGAAAGTACTAATAAAATTCTCATTTCATCTTAGGCGGAGAAATCTCTTGCAAGCATTGGAAGCACATAACTTGAAATCATAATTAAAATTCAAAGTACAGAAAGTGTTGTACTGAATGAAAAGCATCATGGCTCCTTTTATAGGCTCACTAGTCAAAGTGATCATTTGATGATGTGGCACATCCGGACACCTAGACCTGATCCGGGCATCCCTAGCTAGTTGCCTAGCTGGATATCTTAATCCGCTTCATAACGGTAAAGGGATAAGAATTTATCCACTTCCGGGAGTTCGGACTTGCTCTAGGTGTCTAAGTCACTGCTGACGTGGACCTAAAGTTGATCCACTACGTTAAGGAGCCCTTTTGGCACCAAAGTGGTCCGGGCGCTCGGACAGTCTGAGTGCCCAGATCGGTCAGCCATCTGCTGACCGTTCGACACCTTCTTCAATCGCTACCTTCTTCTCTGGTTGCTTGGGTGATCCTCTGATCTTCTAGAATTGAGCTTACTCAAACTCAACTCTGACCTTCTCCTTGAGCAGTCTTCTGCTCCTGTTTCTCATCCCTCAGAACTGCTGCACGCGTCCTTCCTGCTCCATCGGTGCACTCTTTACAACATCTTGTCCTTGGATGCACGGAGCCCGTCGACTCGCTTCCCGTGCCATCCTTCTCGTTAGCTGCATCTTCTGCTCGACTTCTTGTGTTCTTAAGTTTCTGCATACTTAGACACAAGGATCAAATACACAGGACCTAACTTGACTTGGTTGACTACATCAAAACCATCACGGGATACTTACAATATTTCCCTTTTTGATATGAATCAACCTAAGTTAAGTTAGGGTTTAACAAAAAATAGTAAAGAAAAAACATTTGCAAATTAAAGTTTTTAATATGCAAATTAAAACAATTAATACAAATAATTGATCGTTAATAAAAAAATATTGTATCTCCCTTTATACTTAATCTTTTCTCTCCACTTCTGATCACATTAAAAATAGAGGTAAATATTAATTTTTTTTTAAGGGTTATCTGAATAGTGACTAAGACTTAAAAATAATGTGGAAATCAATTTTTTGAAAAACTGAATTTTTAAGATTTAAAAATCAGTTTTTATAAAAATAATTTTAAAATAATTTTTAATTCTTGAAAATTCTTAAAAATTTTATCATCGTTAAACACAATAATCTAGAATTGTGATAAAATGTTTCCATAATAAACAAAATTAATATAAGCACTAATTAATTATTCTATAAAGAAAAATATATTTTCTTAAAAAAATATTTAAAAATAGATTTTAAGCTCGAAAAATCTTATAAAATTTTTTGAGTATGAAAAATAAGAAGCATATCTTCATAATAAACATATTTTTGAAGATTGATTTTTTAAGAATTTTCAATATTAAATATTTAAATTTTAGTAAAAAATTATTAGAAAATTAATTAAGGGTACAGATAAGTAATAAAATCTTTTTTATGAAAAAAAAATCAAGATCTAATTAATTTAAAACATAAAGATTATGAAACAATTTATTTGAAAATGTTAGATAATTTTAAGCATGCATCAAAAATATTAAAGTAAATTAAAATTAAAATATGCATAACGATTTTAACCTAAGCATGATTTAGGGATCCAATATATGTTTCTACTTACTGGATTAATTAGAAATTTCTTTGCGATATCCTTTCTTGTTACTTTTCTGATTTGACCCTTATGGAATCTATAATACCAATCTTGATAATTTCTTAAATTTGAAGTAGTAAGATTTAAACATGCAGAATTTTTCAAAATTTCTATTTATTCTTTCAATTTGTATTTTCAGTTTTAAATTTATCAAATTCTTCTAGTGGGCATGCTTTAGCTAAAATTATTTTTAAATTTATATTTTCCTTTTTCAAATTTATATTCTTGGTTTTAAGTTTACATAAAGATTTTGGATATTGATTGTATACCACAATATAATTGGTTAGGTGGTAGAAGATATATCTCACTTATCAGGTTTGATCTAAAGTTGGATTCTTCTTCTTTACAACTACTTTCTTCAGATGTAGCTCCCCCTTCATCGATGTTGGCTTCCGAGTTGCTTGGTTCTGTTGGGGTTGCAAGGTTGCAAACATAGTCCCATATTGGAAACACATGGGAAAGATCATGGGTTTATAAGAGAAAAGATATCTCCATTGGCATGAGGCCTTTTGGGGAGAGCCCAAGAGTAAAATCATGAGGGCTTAGGCCCAAAGTGGACAATATCATGCAATTGTGGAGATATCTAAATTCTTTTCGATCCTACAATTGGTATCAGAGCCCGGACTGCCAGAAGGTTTAACCGCCGACTGTGCACAAGAGCTATGGTCTGATTGAGCCATGTGGGTATAATATTGATCTCGAACAAAGAAAGTGGGGGCTCCTATGTTCGGATCAAGAGGACCAGACACCAGGCAGGAAGTCCTAGTTGCGACTAGGCAAGGAAGTCCTAGTAGGTCGGGTGGACCGAGGGGCAGGAAGACCTGGTGGGTCAATGATTGGACATGGGACGCCTATGGTCCTTTGTTTGAGGGGGGGATTGTTGGGGTTGCAAGGTTGCAAACATAGTCCCATATTGGAAACACATGGGAAAGATCATGGGTTTATAAGAGAAAAGATATCTCCATTGGCATGAGGCCTTTTGGGGAGAGCCCAAGAGTAAAACCATGAGGGCTTAGGCCCAAAGTGGACAATATCATGCAATTATGGAGATATCTAAATTCTTTTCGATCCTACAGGTTCTTCGTGACTAGCCATCAATGCTAGTCTAACATAGTCTTCTATCTTGAATTCCGATGACAAAATTTCATCCCAAGTGACCTTGAGATTTTTGTGCTTGTTTCGCTTTGACTCTTTATTTTTCTCCTTCTTGAGCTCCGGGCAGTCATCCTTCATGTGTCATTCTTTCTGACATTTGTAACATCGAATCTTTCGCTTGCTCCTTGGATTTTTCTTGGTCTTTATTTCTTTAAACTTGTTAGGTTTATTTTTTCTTAATTTTCTTACCATAAACACTTCTTGGTTTGCTTCAAGGTCTAAGTCTAACTCAGGTTCATCTTTCTTCTTTGCTTTCAGTACCATGTTCTAGCTTGACTCCTTTCTTGTACCTGCACATCTAGATTCATGTAATTCTAATGTTGAAAAAAGTTCTTCTAAGGTACTTACCTCCAAGTCCTTAGAGATGTAGTAGGCATCTATGATCAGGGTCCACTCTGGAGTTCAGAAAAGACATTGACCATAGCAGATCGAGTCCCGATTGGTTATCGTTTTACCGAGATTGATCGATCCGGTGATCAGCTCCTTGATCTTCATATGTAGTTGAGCCACCATCTCACCTTTTTCGAAGCAGAGGTTTGTTAACTTACTCCGAAGAATATCTCGTCGTGCAAGCTTTACTTCGGATGTGCCTTTATGGAGCTCTAGGAATTTCTCCCAGAGTTCTTTGGCCGTGGTGTAGCTTCTGATGTGGTTGACTTTTTGAGACGGTAATACACTTAGCAAGTGGTATTCTGCTCTGCTGTTGGCTACTAAGTCATTTTGTTCCTTCTTCGTCCATTGATTTTCTTCTTTCTCTTCTACATGTTGATCCTTAGGAACTATAAAATCATACTTTATTATTAAAATAATTTCAAAATCTATTATTATAAATACCTCCTTTCGACAATTCTAGTGTACGAACTCCCCCCTGGAACTTTAGTGGGTTGAGGCTTGGTTCGACCATCGATTTCTTTGCTTCGGTCAGCGGTTAGTCCTTCTAAAGTGTCCTCGCTCTGATACCAATTATAGGTCCCGTGCGACTGACAAGAGGGGGTGAATTGCCCTAAAAAGACAAGAATATCCTTCTCGAGAATTTCAACTTTAATTAAGACAATCACTTTAATAAACAAAAAATATATTACATAAATTAAAAGAAGCTACCAATTTTTACTTGGTTACAACGAGAGGGGGGGGGGGGGGGGGGTGTTAAACCCCTTTTGTCATAGGCAAAGCCTCTTACAAGTGTTTGAAGCACAAAACTTGAAAACAGAATTGAATTCGAAGTACAGAAAGTGTTGTACTGAATGAAGAGCACCAGGGATACTTTTATAGGTTCACTGGTCAAATTGGTCACTTGATGATGTGGCACGATCCAAGACCCAAACCCGATCCAAGTGCCCCAGCTAGTCGCCTAGCTGGTTGTCTCAATCCACTTCGTAATGGTAAAGGGATAAGAATTTATCCACTCTCAGGCGCCTGGACCCGCTCCTAGCACTCGGACCGCTACTGACGTGGACCCAAACTTAATCCACTGCGTCGAGGCACCCTTTTAACACCAAAGTGGTCCAGGTGCCTGGATGGTCTAAGCACCCGGACCAACTAGTCTGGGTGCCCAGATCAATTAGCCATTTGCTAATCATCCGACGCCTTCTCTGGTCACTACCTTCTTCTTCGGTCGCTTGGATGATCCTCTGGTCTTCCATAATTGAGTTCACTCAAACTCAACTCCATCCTTCTCCTCGAGCAGTTTTTCGCTTCGCCGTCTCATCTCTCGGAAGCATCGCATCCATCCTTCTCGCTCCACAAGCGTACTCTTTTACAACACCTCGTCACTCGGATGCACTGAGCCTATCGACTCGCTTCTCGTGCCATCCTTCTGGCTAGCAACGTCTTTCGCTTGACTTCTTGTGTTTTTAAGTTGCTACACACTTAGACACAAAGATCAAACATACAAGACCTAACTTGATTTAGTTAACTATATCAAAATCATGACTAGGTACTTACAGGGGTAAGTAATCATTCTAATTTAAATATATTTGTCAAATATCAAAATAGAGGAGATTGTTGGTGCAATCAACCTCCAGGATTTTGATATTTATTTGACAATATGTTTAACAAAGCTTGGTCAAGGTTGACCTAGTCAAGTGTGAAGTCTAGTCAGGTCAAGATTGACTCTATGATTGAAAAGTGGCGTGTAGTTTATCGAGTGACTTGCAAGTCCAAGCAGGTCAGGGTGACATGATGCTTGGCAAGAGGAAAACCTTAGAGGTATCTAGGGGGAGGTAACCCTAGGTAAAAAGGAAAACCCTAGGAGGAGGTAACTCTACGTAAATAGGAAAACCCTAGGAGAGGTAACCCTAGGTAAAGAGGAAAATCCTAGGGAGAGGTAACCCTAGGTATCTATGGGAGGTAGCCCTAGGTAATGAGAAGTCTTTGAGGAGTGAACTCTAAGTAAAGTGAAAGTCACAGTGAGTGAAGCTAGACCCTATGAGTGAAGCTAGGTGGTGAAAGTCTTAGTAAGTGAAGATAAATAATGAAACCCTGGGGGGAGATAACCCTAGGTATCTAGAGGGAGGTAACCCTAAGTAGTAAGAAGTTATGGAGGAGTGAACTCCAAGCATGTGTGATCAGCGGTCGACAGGACTAGCAGATTTTGGTAAACTTAAGTATAGTTTTACAAATACTATTTTACATTACTATTATTGTTGTTGTACTAATTTAGTATTGCAGGAAAATTCTTAGTGGATCAGGCGATTAGACACTGAGCAAAGAAAATCCAAATAGGTTTGGAAGACCAGATGTTTGGCAGGTGAGTGAGGTAAGCTCCTAGAGAGAGTGCAGTAAGATCGTGTCTCGGTAGGGACAAACCTTAAATGTTGATCGAACTGAAGAAACTAACGGAGGTTTTTTTGTTGAGATCAAGAAAGTACTAACTATCTTGATCATGTATATTATATTTGTACTAATTTTGTTTTGCAGGTTTATGATCTAATTCTATTTTTCGGGATAAATTTTCTAATATATTTTTTTACAGGATCATTCCATTGAAGGAAAGTGGTGTTCAGTCGATGGAACCCTGAAAAACCAGAGCACTGAGATTTGATCCAGACCATAAATGGAAATTTTGATTCTGTCGATAGATCAAGGTGATCAGTCAACGAATCAATATACTTCTAGAATTAATCAAGATTTAAATTAGAGCACAAAATGTAAAAAGATGTTTAGTCGACAGAAAAATTATGTTCTATCGATGAAACAATGAGATTTCTATGATTGAACGAATCATATCACCGTAAATAAGGAAGGAATAGAGGATCCATCGACTTATAGAAGGATTAGTCGATGGATAGGTTCAGTTGATGAAATCCTTTATCAGTCGATAGAATGAGACCTATAAAAGAAGCTCACGAGCTTCGAGCTATGTAGAACTTTCGCCTTCTGATTTTCTAATACGCTCATTCATTGCTCGTGCAAGCTGTGATTACTACAACGTTGGGAGGCTTCCGACAACCTAGTCTTCATCTTGTATTCATTTGTTGTCAGTATACTTTATTTCACTTGCATATTATACTCATTGTAATATCATTTGATCATTTAGTGGATTGCCTAATGAAAGTGATCGACGATCACGAGCATTGGAGTAGCAGTCATGAAAGGCTCCGAACCAAGTAAAAAGTAGACTTGTCTTTTGTCTTTCTTATTTCACTTTAGTTTATTGAAACTCTAGTTTTGCGAAAGAAAAGAAATGATTTTAAATCGAACGAGATTCACCCCCCTCTCTCTCGTCTTTCATGATCCAACACGTACGAGCTCAGGGGAGGGGGGAGTGAATAGCTCTAATCGCTTCTTGTAGTTGCTTTGTGCTCGTTGTCGAATGCACACGCAACGAAAACTTTGTTTCAAACTCGATTTCACATGCACAATACCTTAGTTTACTTGGTATATGTTAGGGTCAAAATGTGCTAGAGGAGGGGGAGGGGGGGGGGGTGAATAGCTCATCGCGCTTCTCGTAGCTTGTTTCTTGGTGATGATATGCAGCGGAAAACACTCAAAGTAAGCTCCAATGCTAACAACGTAGATTTACTTGATATCCACCTCAGGAAGAGGTGACTAATCCAAGGATCTACAAACGATACTCACTCCACTAATAAAATACTCCTTCTCGGTAATTACTAGAGGTGGAGAAACCTCGCACAAGACTCACACATGCATACAACTCAAAACAAGAAGAAATACAAACACAAACCTTACAAGGTTTACAACACTTATGCTCTCTTCTTGTTTGGGAATGCATCTTGATGCTTGGGAATTCAACTGCACTTCATTCCAAGACCCTTCAAGAATTGGTGTATGTCACTGAGCTCAGTGGAGAAGAATCGCTGAGAGTGAAGTCAAAGATCTGTGGAGGAAAGCACTCGCTAATGGCTATAACCTGCGCAACGGTTGGATCCAAATCGATTGAATGACTCTTAATCAATTGGGGAGGCTTTGAATCAATCGGTCGATCGATTCAGAGTGCCTCTATGCTCTCTGGAAATAGCTTGAATTGATCGACCAATCGATTCAGGCTTTCTCACAATCGCGCAAGAAATTCAGCCTGCCCCCAATCGATCGGTCGATCGATTGAAGGTTCCCAATCGATCGACTGATTGATTGGGAAAGCTTCTATGCACGCGACATAAGCTCCCAATAGATCGACCGATGAATTGGGTCATCTTTCTTCGCAGCACACCTCCAATCGATCAACTGATCGATTGGACTTTGGTTCAATCGATTGGTTGATCGATTGAACCACCTTTGACTTGCCTAAAACCAAGTCCAAGTTCTCCAATTCCAACATCGGATTAATCGTGACCTGTTGGAACATTATACCTAGATGTCTCATGCCAAGTGTCTGGACCCACTTTGGATTTACTGTCTCATGCCAAGTGTCTGGTCCTTCATGATCCACTTGGACTTCCTTCCACCAGATGTCTGGTCACCCTTGACCCATTTGGATTTCCTTGTGCAAAGTATCTGGTCAATCCTTTGACCTACTTGAACTTCTCAATACCAAGTGTCCGGTCATCCTTGACTTATCTGAATTTCCTTATGCCAAATATCCAGTCATCCCTTTGACCTACTTGGACTTCCAAACACCAGGTGTCTGGTCAACCTTGACCCACCTGGATTTCCATGTACTAAGCATCCGGTGAGCTCTTTGACTTACTTGGACTTTCTAACACCAGATGTCTGATCAACCTTGACCCACCTGGATTTCCACGTGTTTGGCTTCACTCACCAAGTCTTTCCATCTGCCTAACTTCACTCACTAGGACTTCCCATCTGCTTGTGTTCACTCACCAGGACTTTCACTTAGCTTCACTCATTAGGGTTTTCACCTGGCTTCACTCACCAGGATTTTCCCACTGTCCGGCTTCACTCACCAGGACTTTCATCTGTCTGGCTTTACTCACTAGGACTTTCACATAGGTTTGTTGGTGCAATCGACCTCCTAGGTTTTAATGTCAGATAAATATGTTTAAGTAAGAATGTTTTAGTATGAAGCTTGATCTAGGGAAGTCCTAGTTGTAGGCTAGGCAAGGGAAGTCCTAGTTGGAGGCTAGGCAAGGAGAGAAATCTCGGTATATCGTGGAAGTCAGGTGGATAGGTCTGGAGGACCTGATCCCTGGGTAGCCGAATACTGAGTCCTAGTTGTAGGCTAGGTAAGGGAAATCTCGGTATGTCGTGGAAGCCAGGTGGATAGGTCTGGAGGACTTGATCCCTGGGTAGCCGAATACTGAGTCTTGGTGAGTGAAGCCAAGTGGAGAAAATCCTAAGGAGTGGTAACCTTAGGTAACGAGAAGTCTTGGAGGAGTGAACTCCAAGAAAGGTTGATCGGATGGTTTCCGGTCGACCGCGCCCAGTCGACCGGACCAGCAGATCTCGGTAAATCTAGGTTTAGGTTTACTATTATTTTCTGTATTACTATTATTTCTGTTGGCTAATTGTTGGAATGTATACTGAAAGCCTAAGCTTTGTAAACATTTATTATGAATAAAGAATCACATTTGGTCTAATTGTCTACATTTGTTTGTAGTTGTTCATTTAATTTATATTGTAGATAACATAGTATGTGGTGTCACATATAGAAGATGATGTTATCAGTACCTTATAAATTATAAACAGTAGCTCACGACCAAAATGGAAAAGGAACAAACCATTAGAAGGTCGTAGTGTAATTAGGTATTAGTTTATCTTGACTATATAATTACACTAGTACACTCAGAGTGTATTGAGTAGGACCATTTGAGGTCGTTTCTTTTATACTGACTTTATAAAGGAACAAAGACCTCAGTTATTATGGAAGTGTGTGCTCTTAATCCTAATATAATAACAAGCACATATATTTGATATTTATTTCTTTAATTTATCAATGGGTGAGATTTAGTTCGTTGAATCAATAAACCCGATAAGTTGGGAAATGGTATCACTTATAGTGTGTGTTGTTGATTATAGAAGGAAACCGTGTCCTAGAGATACTAGGTTGATAATGTCCTCAAGAGGAGCTCATAAAGATTGTCATGTTAAACCCTGCAGGTGGACTTAGTCCGACATGACAATAAGGTTGAGTGGTACTACTCTTGGACTTAGATATTAATTAAATGAGTTGTCAGAACTCACTTAATTAGTGGACATTCGATATCTTAAACACAGGAGACTAACACACTCATAATAAGAAGGAGCCCAAAATATAATTTGGGATTGGTGCGGTAGTTCAATGATAGTTCTCTAGTGGAATGAATTATCATTGATAAAATTAAGTTGTGTGTTAACACGGATGCTTAATTTTATCGGGAGACCAAAACCAATTCCTCCTCTCGGTCCCTATCGTAGCCTCTTATTTATAGAGTTCTATACCCACCTATACCCACCTTCTATACCCACGCAATAGGGGTCGGCCAAGCTAGCTTGGGAACAAGCTAGGGCCGGCCTAGGTATATTATTGGCCCTAGCTTGAACCCAAGCTAGTAGGGGCGGCCAAATTAAATTAAAAGGGATTTTAATTTTAATTTTTATTATAATGTGGAAGATATAATTTAAAGAGAATTAGAATTAAAATATCTCTCTTGTAAAAGATTTACAAAAGATTAAAGAAAGAGATTAGATCTCTTTCCTTATTTGTAGATTGGAGAGATGTTTTATTTTCTCTTTAAAATTATTCACATGTTAATAAAATTAAAATTATAGATATTTCCTTTTATTAACCATGAAGAGATTTTAAAGAGAAATTTTATTTTAAAATTTCCGGAAACAAATTAGGAAGTTTTAATTGTTGATTAAAACTTGTCCTCTTTTGTTTTCCAATGATGTGGCCGGCCACTTGAAATTGATTTGGGAAATTTTATTTTATTTCTCTTAATTAAATCAAGTCAAGGAAATTAAGGAAAATTTATTGTAATTAAATTTCCTAATTTGCCTAGGCCAAGGAATATAAAAGAAGGGGTGAGGGTGCCTTCATGGGATACAACCTCTATTGTTTTCTCTCCCTTTTTCCTTGGTGTTGTGGCCGGCCATTACCCTCTCCCTCTCTTCCTCTTGTGGTGGCCGAATACTTCATCTCTCTTGGAGTTCTTGTGGTGGCCGGATACTACTTGGAGAAGAAGAAGAAGAAGGAGAGAAAGTTAGCATCTCTTGGAGCTTGGTTAGTATTTTGATTTTCTTCTTTGGTAAAGTTCTTCCTTTGTGGCCGAACCTTGCTTGGAGGAGAAGAAGGTGGTTGGTGGTTTCTCATCTTGGTAAATCGTTGCCCACACAACGTCCGAGGTTAGAAGAGGAATACGGTAGAAGATCAAGAGGTTTTTCTACAAGGTATAATTAGTAATTTTTATTTCCGCATCATGCTAGTTATTTATGGAAATAATACCAAATACAAGAGGCTTATGATCTAGTATTTCGAATATGTTTTTCGATGTTGTGTTCTTTTGTTTTCTTTCTTTTTCTTGTGATTTGATTGTTCTCTTTGGTTAACCTAAAGTTATTTTAGGAAATAAATATTAGCTTTCTATTAAAGGTTTTGTCTAGTCGGTGGTGGTTGCTCCCATATCCAAGAAGGCCATGTGCCTCGCCACGTCAGTACTGGGAACCTTTTATGGAAATTAGTATTTAATGGAATTAATAACTTAAGGAGACTTGGGTCGAACGTGTTAAGTTCCGCAGGAGATCCAAGTTAAAACCTAAAAGAACAAATAGATTAAGTTTTGGATCAAACGTGTTAAGTTCCGCAGGCGATCCAAAATTTAATTTAAAAGAACACATGGTAGCTAGGAAAAAGGTTCAGACCTTTGTACAAAATTTTTGTACAGTGGAACCTTTAGGTTTTCCGAGTAGCAACCAACACTAATATGGTATTGCAGGAAAAGTCTTAGTGGATCAGGCGATCAGACACTGAGCAGGCAAAAGTCCAAACATGTCTGGAGGAGCATGTTTGGCAGGTAAGTTGAGGTAAACAACTGGAGGAGCGACAGTGAGGTCGGGTTCCCAAAGGGAACAACCTAAGGTTGCTGATCCAACTGAAAAAACCGGGAAGGTTTCCAAGTTGAGATCAAGATAGTCCTACTGTCTTTATACTACTCATGCATTATATATTACTGTTCTAACCTTTGTGTTGCAGGGATACTTTGCTTAACTCTATGTTGCAGGTATAGACGGATCGGTTGACCAAACAGAGGGATCGGTCGACCGAACCAAGTTGACTCAGCACAGATCAGTTATGTCAGCACCGATCAGCAGCAAAGGAAATAGAAGCTGATCGGTCGACCGAACCTGGGGATCGATCGACCGATCCAATCAGCATTAATCAACATTAAAGGGTGATCTTGGCAGATTTCAGCGAACAAGGAAAAACCTTGTTCAGTCGACCGATAAAAGAGTTTGGTCGACCGAACCATTGAAGGCCAGTTAATGCAGAATTTACGAGCCAGCGTCAGACTCCAGCTGTGGGTGAGCGGAGCTAGTTCGGTCGACCGAACAGAGGGATCGGTCGACCGAACCTCAGTCCACCTATAAATTCAGACTCGAAGACAGAGGCCAATTAAGAATTTTCTAATCACAAGTTACTACTCTGCAAGCGACTCATCTTCAGTGCAAAGCTACGTCATTTGGAAGAACTGACCTACGCTACATCTTCGATTCATTTGTTGGTATACTTGTTTTTTGTTTTATACTTAATTGCTAATAAGATAGTAGATTTGTTACTATCTTATTCTATTGTACTTGTACGATCTGCTTCTCTCCGAGGAGTTCGGAGAGAAGGGTTTTAGTGCTTTGTCCATCGGTGCGGTCAAGGACCGCGGGTCTTCGAGTAGGAGTCGAGCTAGGCTCCGAACGAAGTAAACGATTGTGTCTCCTTTCTTATTTTCCGCTGCACGATTCTGACTTAAAAAGAAAAGAATAGTTTTAAAAAGAATAGAGCGATATTCACCCCCCCCCTCTCTATCGCGCTACTCGATCCTATCAAGGTTCACCCACTAGGATTTTCCAACTGCCTAGATTCACTCACTAGGTCTTTCACCTGACTTCACTCACCAGGATTTCCCATATGCCTAACCTCCAGTTAGGACTTTCCTAGTCAAGTATCCAGTCAATCCTTTAACCTACTTAAATCTTCTTCATATCTAACTCGTCAACCTTGACCAGTGGGGAATTGTGTTAATAATCTCCTCAAATGGACGATTGCATCTGCAATCTCCATGTATTGTCAAACATCGAAACTCAAATATCAAGACTCAAGCTTGAGCAAACTCAAGCTTAGTCAATCAGGTGAACCTTGACCTAGGGATATTGCACCAACAATCTCCCCCTTTTTTATGTTTAACAATACCTTTAAGTTAGGCTAATCTCATAACCTCAACTTCCTTTCATGCTAAAGTATGAATGAGTGTTTCCTTTATTCTCCCCCTTTCCTAGAGGGCAAACTCTCTCTTTAGGTAATGAAGGTCTAACTTAACTTAAACCCTACATTCTACCCCCATTGGCACACATCAAAAAGAACTCTCCCCCTGAAGAGTTACTCACCGTTGTTCACAACACCACTGATCCGGCAGTAAGGGCGGGGGACCCCCTTTGGGGCGAGCTAACGACACGTGGAGGTCAGAAGTCAAAAGGGTCAGCATAAGGTCCGGCCGCTCGGAGAGGGGGTTGGTCGACCGGCCTAGCGAGTCCGAGCGGAATCAAAGACAACCCAGCGGGAAGTTGGGTTTCCGACACTCATGGTGAATAGGGTTGCCGGGCCAAGGGGGGAGTCCGCTCGGCTGAGGCGTAAAACGGTAATACTGTGAAGGAACTGTTTCAACCGAGCACGCGACCGGGAATCTTCCGGTCGGACCGATACCTATGCCGAGCGGATGGACACTCGGCTCGGGGAAAAAGGAGACAAGGCCAAAGGGACATTGGGGAACATCTTCTGACAACAGGCATGTGCAACGACCAAGCCATATGCAGAATCTTACGGCAGAAGGTTCTGCTGTCCCATCAGAGAGGTGCTCGGACTGTAGCAGTATGGTGTCAGGCATGCTCCTCTGGCAAGCCCATATTAAGTATGGTACAGGACACGTGTACGCCTCGGTAGGTGTGCACAAGCCTCCCCACAGCTCTATATAAGAGCCCTCAGACTTCGCCGGAGGTACGTAATCACGCGATTTCTCATCTTTGGAGCCACTTCATAGTTTTCCTCTTGATTGACTTGAGCATCGGAGGGTCGTCGCCGGGAACCCCTTCCCGGTCCGACTTCTTTGCAGGTTCGCTGGAGATCCATACGGCCGGTCAGAGCTCCACGTCACCAGTTCGGAGAGCGCCACGTGCCCAACGTCCATCGACTCAGTGTTCGGACAGGATCAAATTGGCGCCGTCTGTGGGAACGCACCTGCATCCGAGCGGAAGAGATGACGAAGCTGGACGACCGCACACCGTGATGCTCTCCCAGGAGGAGCTCGACACTCTAATCGAGGCAAGAGCAGCTAAACTCATGGAGCAACAAAAACAGAAGGCGCGAGCCGAGCGACTGGAGCAACAAGCGACGTCAGCGTCAGGAGGCCGAGCGGCATCAGAGTTCCGACCGGAGAACATCTCAGCATGGGGCGGAGATAAGGATCCGATCGGCATCCATGGAGCGCAAACCACCTCTAACCTTACTGGGCGGGGTGAAAGGGTGCGCCAATGTAATGTATGTTGTATACTTTCTGTTCGGCTGTATACTTGAAATGCAGGAGTAAAAAATTCAAAAATTAGCGCAAGTATAGGGCATCGTCAGCCGAATCGGAAGACCGTCGAGCTCCGACGTTAAATATCGAGAGTCATACCAGTGACTATAAACCCTCCGGCCGGAAGACCGTCGAGCTCCGACGTTAAATATCGAGAGTCGAACCGGCGACTATAAACCCTCTGGTCGGAAGACCGTCGAGCTCCGATGTTAAATATCGAGAGTCGAACCGGCGACTATAAACCCTCCGGTCGAAAGACCGTCGAGCTCCGACGTTAAATATCGAGAGTCGAACCGGCAACTATAAACCCTCCGGTCGAAAGACCGTCGAGCTCCGACGTTAAAAATCGAGAGTCGCGCTGGCGACTATAAACCCTCCGGCCGGAAGACCGTCGAGCTCCGACGTTAAATATTAAGAGTCGCGCCGACGACTATAAACCCTCCTGCCGGAAGACCATCGAGCTCCGATGTTAAATATCGAGAGTCGCATCGGCGATATAAACCCGGAAGACCGTAGAGCTCCGACGTTAAATATCGAGAGTCGAACCGGCGACTATAAACTCTCCGGCCGGAAGACCGTCGAGCTCCGACGTTAAATATCGAGAGTCGAACCGGTGACTATAAACCTTCCGGCTGGAAGACCGTCGAGCTCCGACGTTAAATATCGAGAGTCGAACCGGCAACTATAATCCCTCCGGCTGAAAGACCGTCGAGCTTCGACGTTAAATATTGAGAGTCGTACCGGCGACTATAAACCCTCCGGCCGGCCGGCCGAAAGACTGTCGAGCTCCGACGTTAAATATCGAGAGTCATACCGGCGACTATAAACCCTCCGGCCGGCCGGCCGGCTGGAAGACCGTCGAGCTCCGACGTTAAATATCGAGAGTCATACCGGCGACTATAAACCCTCCGGCCGGAAGACCGTCGAGCTCCGATGTTAAATATCGAGAGTCATACCGGCGACTATAAACCCTCCGGTCGGAAGATCGTCGAGCTCCGACGTTAAAAATCGAGAGTCGCGCCGGCGACTATAAACCCTCCGGCCGGAAGACCGTCGAGCTCCGACGTTAAATATCGAGAGTCGCGCCGGCGACTATAAACCCTCCGGCCGGAAGACCGTCGAGCTCCGACGTTAAATATCGAGAGTCGTACCGGCGACTATAAACCCTCCGGCCGGAAGACCGTCGAGCTCCGACGTTAAATATCGAGAGTCGCGTAGGCGACTATAAACCCTCCGGCCGGAAGAATCGTCGAGCTCCGACGTTAAATATCGAGAGTCACACCGACGACTATAAACCCTCCGGTCAGAAGAACAGTCGAGCTCCGACGTTAAATATCGAGAGTCGCGCCGACGACTATAAACCCTCCGGTCGGAAGAATCGTCGAGCTCCGACGTTAAATATCGAGAGTCGCACTGGCGACTATAAACCCTCCGGTCGGAAGAACCGTCTAGCCCCGACGTTAAATATCGAGAGTCGAACCGGTGACTATAAACCCTCCGGCCGGAAGACCGTCGAGCTCCGACGTTAAATATCGAGAGTCGCGCTGGCGACTATAAACCCTCTGGTCGGAAGAATCGTCGAGCTCCGACGTTAAATATCGAGAGTCGTACCGGCGACTATAAACCCCCCGGCCTGAAGACCGTCGAGCGACGACGTTAAACGCTAGAGTCGTACCGGCGACTATAAACCCTCCGACCGAACGAAAATAATAAAGTGGTCGGCTTGTAAGTCGTTTGCCGATCGACCAAGTAACCAAAGGTACTTCGTGAACATTTATCGGGAATCCCATTTAAAGAAGTGGGGGGCATTCAGACGAGCGGCCCGGTTATGTAGAATACTTCCTGAAACGATTAACGAAGAAGAAAGAAGAGAGAGACGTGAACAACAGTAATTTGCAAGCCGATCAGAAGACATAAGAAAAAGATTAAGTTGCTGAAAATACGGCATATCTTCATTACAATTTAGGCCCTTATGGCCGATCGAAAGGGTTACAAGGAGCACTACTCGAGAAAATCATAAACGGTCTTCGGGATGGAGGAGAGAAGAGCCACATAGTCTTCGGCCGGGATAGTTGTGGAGTCGGGAAGCTGAGTCTTGGACTTCAAGTAGTTCGTTGTGGCGGTGATGGCATGCTCAAAAGCATTATACATCCGCTCGCATACTTTTTCTGAGAATTCGACCGAACGGATGTAATTTAGCCTCAGGGCGGCGACCCGGCCCGGCTCAGCCTCCTGGTATTCTTTGAGGGCCGCTCGGGAGGCGACGGCGGCGGCCTGGTGTTCTTGCAAGGCAGCTTCCAGCTTCAGCACCTCATCCGATCAGGCTGCCTTCTCGCCGGCCAGCTGATCCATCAGCTCCTTAACTCGTTGCTCCAGGCCCCGAGCCTCGACATTCTTCTTCTCCAGATCGGCGATAGCCATGTTCTTCCGCTCGGTTGCCAGGCTTATTTTGCGGTCCCGTGATTTGACCTGTCGCTCGAGTTCGGCTAGAGTATGGGCCTGATCGGCCGTCTTTTTTTGCTCAGCCGCCAACAGATCTTGGGTCTTTTTGAGCTCTTTCTGCAGATCGGCGTATGAGAGGCCTTGAGAGCCAAGCGGGCCGCCCGAAGCCTTCAGCCTCTTTAGCTCCTCGTCCACCATAGCCAGACGATTGGAGACCGCGATCTCCTCCACCCATCTCTGACATAAGCAAGATTGTTAGTAGCCGATCGGAAAGAATGCGTAAAGGACTTGAGAAAACACGCTTACCCTAGTGGTCTGCTGCATATGACTGTTGACCAGATTACCGAGTGGAATCATAGCGACACGTGCCCGAGCGTCGGCCCACATTTCGGCTAGAGGCCCCTTCATTGTGATCATGTGCTCGGGCGCGGTTGGCCGATCGGACTCGGGAATCAATTCTTCTGTGGGGAGGTGTAGTGAGACCCTGATGGTACGGTGCCGACTAGGAGTCGTCTGAGCGGAGGCTGGGGAAGGATCGGAGGCCGGCGCAGAAAACTGGGACAAAATGGCCGAACGTTCGACTCGGCGGGGAGCGGGCAGAAGGGCGCTAATCGGAATGGCCTCGAGGGGGTCCGCGGACGCATCCAGCTGGGATGGGGTCCGATCAGACGAGATCGCCTCCACCGCAGGGGCTTTGCCGCGAGAATCGGCGGTGGTCCACTCAGACGACTTGAACGCGGAAGTAGCCGAGCGAAGTGGCGTCTCCGTGCGGTGCCTCTTTTGTCAGAGAGGGTGCTCTTCCTCCTGAGCGGAGCCTTCTTCCCGGACGGAAGGCCCTCAGCTAGAAGTTATGCCAACCGCCGGCTCCGGGAGAGAAGCCTGAGCGGTCGACTCCCCCGCATTCGTGTCGCTCTCTCCTTCGTTAGAGCCAACCGGGGTGATGCCCAGTTGCTCCATCTCTTTGGCAGCTGCGGCCTCGAGTGCCGCCGCTTTCCTCTTCAAAATTCCGGCCATCACGAACTCCATGACAATGTCCGCTGCAAAGGAAAAAGGAGAAAATCAATTAGCAATCAAAGCGAATGCACAAGTAAAATTCTTACCGAAGCCGCTCCGGAGGGGGGTCCTGATCGGACTCAGGCCAAATATGTACATCACCCCTTCAAGTAAGAACTTGTTGATGTCAAACTTCAGACCGGCTAGCATGTTGGCAGCGTGAAGATAGTCCGGTCGGGTCTTGAACCTCTTAAGCTCAAGGGAGATTGGCGGTCCGACCTGCCACTGGGTTCGGAAGGAGGCCCGTTCGGGAAGACGAAGATAGAAGTAGTACTCTTTCCAATGTTTATTGGAAGAGGGCAGTTTATTAAAGAAGACTAAACCGAGCCGAGCCTGGAACATGTAAGTGCCCAGCTCGGACTGTTTAGGGTAATAAAAATAATAAAAGACCTCCGGTCGGAGGGGAATGTTGTGGATTTTGAACAAGACGACGACGCCGCATAGAAGGTAGAAAGTGTTAGGGACTAAGCTTCCGAGCGGAATGCCGAAAAAATTACAAACTTCTACGATGAAGGGATGGATTGGAAAGCGCAGACCGGCTATGAACTGGTCACGGAAAACACAGAAAGCTCCGCGCGACGGTATGTGTGGCCGAGCGGAGGGTGAGGGTAAGATAATTTCAAAGTCAGACGGGATGTCGAAATTGTCCATCAGAATATCGGCGTCGTGCCGATCGAAGCGCGACTCCATGGTAGTATTCCACGGGCCGAGGGCTTGGTCTTGAGGCTGAGAGGAACTAGCCATTGTCCGAACGGAAGAAACCAAAAAAGGCGAAGAAAGGCAAATGATAGAAGGAAGAAGATCACAAACAAGGCAGTGACCAGAGAGCGAGAACTTGACAAAAAACACGAGTAACAGAGAAAGGGTGAGGACCTTACAAAGAAGCAGACGAAGATTGAAGGAAGAGTGTGAGAGGTCGCCGGAAGAAGCAGCAACAAGATCACCGGAGCAGGAACGACAAGGAAAGCTTCTGGGCACGCGAAAGCACAAATGCGGAGAGGAGGGGGAGAAGGCGAAGGCTTTATAGGGTTGAGCCCGAACGGCCTCCACCGTCGGATTCAGGTTACGGGAATCGAAGCACGCATCGGGCCGTCCATTTCAAACTGCCTCGGTCTTGTCACCCGCGACGCCGCCACCGTACGATGACGGTAGCAGTGCCACGTGGCATTCGACCACTGGAGTGCATTTAATGAGCGCATGCTCGGCCTTAATGACGGAGATTAGCGCGAATTCCGAGGAGATACAAGGGAGGGTGGCGTTGACTGAGGCCGTAGCTACCCTCACACGAGCCGAGTGGAGGATGGTTTGTTAAATGCGCCGCTCAGCACTACAGGCGTCCAGTCAGTCGGACTAATCGCCTCCTTCGACTAGACTTGAAGAGGAGGCAAGTGATCCGGCAGTAAGGGCGGGGGACCCCCTTTGGGGCGAGCTAATGACACGTGGAGGTCAGAAGTCAAAAGGGTCAGCATAAAGTCCGGCCGCTCGGAGAGGGGGTTGGTCGACCGGCCTAGTGAGTCCGAACGGAATTAAAGACAACCCAGTGGGAAGTTGGGTTTCCGATGCTCATGGTGAACAGGGTTGCCGGGCCGAGCGGGGAGTCCGCTCGGCTGAGGCGTAAAACGGTAATACTGTGAAGGAACTGTTTCAGCCGAGCACGCGACCGGGAATCTTCCGGTCGGACCGATAACTATGCCGAGCGGATGGACACTCGGCTCGGGGAAAAAGGAGACAAGGACAAGGGAACATTGGGGAACATCTTCTGACAACAGGCATGTGCAACGACCAAGCCATACGCAGAATCTTATGGCAGAAGGTTCTGCTGTCCCATCAGAGAGGTGCTCGGACTGTAGCAGTATGGTGTCAGACATGCTCCTCTGGCAAGCCCATACTAAGGTATGGTACAGGACACGTGTACGCCTTGGTAGGTGTGCACAAGCCTCCCCATAGCTCTATATAAGAGCCCTCAGACTTCGCCGGAGGTACGCAATCACGCGATTTCTCATCTTTGGAGCCACTTCATAGTTTTCCTCTTGCCTGACTTGAGCGTCGGAGGGTCGTCGCCGGGAACCCCTTCCCGGTCCGACTTCATTGTAGGTTCGCCAGAGATCCATACGGCCGGTCAGAACTCCACGTCACCAGTTCGGAGAGCGCCACGTGCCCAGCGTCCATCGACTCAGCGTTCGGACAGGATCAACCACAATGAAGGTTCCATACCCTTCATTATCTCCAATGCTCACCATTGAGCATTAACCAATCCAACAATGAAGGTTCCATTCCCTTCATTATCTTCAATGTCCACCCTTGAGCATTAAATCTCTTTACAAACACAATGAATATCCTATACCCTTCATTGTATCCAATGCTCATCCTTGAACATTTTTCAAGAGAAGGATATACCACCTTCCATGGTTTCGGAAAATAATTTCCATGTCCTTAGCAAGTGACTCCCCCTAAAGACATGCTCGTAACTTCTGTCATTGCACCAACAATGACTTGGAATCCATAAATCTTTAGGAAACCCAAATTTAGAAGTTTTGAGGTTCAAAACTTCAATATGGAAACCAAACCTCAACCTAAACTCCTACTTAGTCTCCCTTAACCAATCCATCATTGTTTTCACTATGAAAACTCCCCCTAAGTGTATATAAACGTGTTTCAAGGGTGTTAGAAATGATTATCTAGACTAAAAATGGTTTCAAATGCTGAAATCAGGCTTTTCCAGCCAAAATCAGCATTCTCAATCGATTGAAGTTGAGTCTCAATCGATTGAAACTATTTCAATTGATCGCTTGATCGATTCCGCGAGCTTCTGTTCGTGAAAATTGCCTCTGAATCGATCCACTAATCGATCCAAGTAGATTGAATCGATTGGCTGATCGATCCAGCGAGGCTCTACTTGCGAAGAAACGCAGCTCAATCGATCGGCGTTCCTAAAATTTTGAAATCAAATTTTAGTTGAATTTCAAAAATACCATAAAAATTCTAGAAAATTCTAAAAATCATGAAAACTCTTGTAAACACTATTTAGGATATATACTATCATGAAAAAATAGTTTTCTAAGAAAATACATCTTATTTTCAAAGATTGACATAAAATTAGAAACTTGTAAAAACTTCAATGTTTCTTTTAAGTTTGTGTCTAACTTTCCAATGATGATTACTATCAAAAGATAGTCTTCACCAAGGTTTTCTAAAGTATATTTAAAATCATTTTCAAAACCAATATTCAACCATGTTCTTTGGGCTCAATGCACATGACTTGTACATTAGCTTTCCCAATGATTGAAATACATATAACTATTTGTTTTGATGAACCTAAAACTCAAAAAGAATGCACTAAATCAACATCTTGAGTTTTGTTAATCATCCTAACACCTCACTTGTATCTAATGTATACTAAAACACATACAAGTCACCTTATGGTTCTTTGTGAGATATAAAGTTTGGTTTTGCCCTAAACTAGGGATCATGCATATCTATCTAGACATTTTGGACTATGAACATCCACATAGGATGTTACTTGTTAGTAAATGTCATTATCCTTAATTTCAAGGAATTAAATATAATGCACGATGAGTTATGACATACATCAAAAAAAAATTTCAAAAGAAAATTTGCTATAAGTACATGATGTATATATGACATGACATAGTAGTTTTATATTTTTCATAATAAAGTATGAATGCAAAATATGATGTCATGACATATGATGGGAAAACAATCATGACAAATTAGTATAAATAAAATATACCTAGATTACCTATCTAAGTATCCTTAACCTTAGCTAACTTAAATTTAAATCCTAGATTGCCCCCCTTTTTCTCAAGAAAATGTCAAACTCCCAATTTTGACATTTCTTTTGCTTTTCTTAGTTTGTGGCAATTTAAATTAAGTATAATTTCTCAAATTTTTTGCACGTTTTACTCTCCTAAAGAGTAAACATTTTAAATTAAGGCCTAGATTCATCCTTAAATCCCTAAGAAAATACCAAAATCCCAACTTGGTATTTTCTTTTGTTCTTTCCTTTTTATGCCAATTTAAACTAAAATCAAATTTATCAAATTATGACACATTTTACTCTTTCAAAGAGTAAATAATAATCCATTTCATTTTCAAATGTTAATAATAACCTTGAAAATGCCCTTCGAGTGTCAACTTCATCAAGGTTGAGTTAACTATCCTTCTAATTAGAGTTGACACTCTCTAACTCATCTAAAGGGTAGAGAAAATACTCTTAGGAACCCAAAATCTATTGGTGCTCCTTGGATGCTCTAGGTACTCACTAGGGATGACTTCCCTAGATACATTCCTAATGATCTTGTTAGACTTCTTAGAAGCCTTAGTTATCTTCTCTAGGTCAACTCTAGGGATAGCTTCTCTTGTGACCTTCTTAGTGACTTTGTTAGACTTCTTAGAAGTCTTAGTCACTTTTGTCGTTGCAAAGATACTCCTAGGGATAACTTCCCTTGTATCCTTGACTTGACCCCTAGACCTAGAGTTTGTCCCATAACTATATGGAATCCTATGATAAGAAGTTACATCCTTCTTAGCCTTAGGTTTGTATCCCAACCCTCTATGGCCATTAGATGACTTATGCGCTCCTAGACCTAGATTATGCTCATTTTTCTCTTTTAGGATATTTTTCATCCTTTTTAGGGTCTTTTTCATTTTATCAATCCTTGACCTCAAGATTTGATTTTCTTCCCATAAATCCCTGGATTTTGATTTTTTTTCATTAAATCCTTGAGTATTTATATTTCTAGGCTTATAACTACGGTCCTTAGTGTTCTTGCCTAGGTTTTTATCTACCTTCCTAACCCTAGGTGTGGTAGTCTTAGCACGAAAAGCCACATGATTTTCATTAATGTTATCATGCCTCCTATTCTTATGGTAAATAGCATTAAAATGATATAATCTAGAATTAGCATGTTTTTTACCATGATTTAAGGGGATATGCTTAACAAATGATACCTTGAGTTTTACCTTGGAAGCTCCCCCTTGACTTGTGCTTCCTCCTTTAGCTTTGACCGCTTTTTTCCCCTTTGGACATTGGCTCCGATAATGCCCTTTTTGATTACACAAGAAGCACACAATGTGCTCCTTGCTCTTCTTTGTTGTGGGGACGGTCTCTTTGGGCTTCTCCTTACCCTTAGGTGCCACTTGACCCTTCTTCTTGGCCAATTTAGGGCATTTATTCTTGTAATGCCCATTTTTCCTACACTTAAAGCAAATGATATAATCTTCATTGTTAACAATTAAAATTGTTATACCTTTGCTTGTAGTGGTGGCATCTTCTCTTTTTGATTTAGATGTAGAGACTTCCTCTTGATCCGACAATGATGATCCTCCAATTGATTTATCTTGACTTTTGGAGGTGGAAGCTTCTTCATCACCATCCCTTCTTGATCCGGAGATGGAGGCTTCTTCTTCTTCTTCTTCTTCATCCTCTTGTACATGAAACAAGGAATATGCTCCCTCCTTGCTCTTTTGGTTATACTCCTTTGAGGATGAAGCTTCTAGAATCTCTTCTTCCGATGTTGAGCATCTCTTAACCTCGGAATCCTCCTCCTCTTGGTCTTGCTCCAATGAGTTGCTCTCTTTGGATTTGTCTTGATTTGGTACAGTGGAAGGTTCTTCATGAAGCTTGGCCAATTTGCTCCATACCTCTTTGGCATTTTTAAATTCTTCAATTTGCTCCAAGATGTTGCTCGATAATAGATTGCCCAATAGCTTGATCACTTTATCATTGGCCTCACATCTTTGGATTTGCTCTTGGCTCCACTTGCTCTTCTTGAGAATTTTGCCCTTTGAATTTGTTGGAGCTTCAAAGCCTTCCATTAGAGTAAACCATTACTCTATCTCCATCATAAGAAAATTTTCGATCCTTGATTTCCAAGAATCGAAGCTTGTGGATACAAATGATGGAGGCACCCTTGTATCGAATCCAAGTCCATCTTGGAATTCCATCTTGAAGTTGAGATTTTTGAATTCTTTGACTTTGATGAACTTGCTTCAACTTCTTCACCCTCTAGCCTTGTTGCCCCTTCCGACAATGATTCCAGTAAAGAGCGACATCACTCTGATACCACTTGTTAGGGTCGAAATATGCTAGAAGGGGGGGGGGGGGGGGGGGAATAGCTCGTCGTGCTTCTCGTAGCTTGCTTCTTGGTGATGATATGTAGCGGAAAACACTCAAAGCAAGCTCCAATGCTAACAACGTAGATTTACTTGGTATCCACCTTAAGAAGAGGTGACTAATCCAAGGATCCACACACGACGCTCACTCCACTAATAAAATACTCCTTATCGGTAACTACCAGAGGTGGAGAAACCTCGTATAAGACTCACACACGTATACAACTCAAAATAAGAAGAAATACAAACACAAACCTTACAAGGTTTACAACACTTATGCTCTCTTCTTGTTTGGGAATGCCTCTTGATGCTTGGGAATGTAACTGCACTTCACTCCAAGACCCTTCAAGAACTGGCGTGTGTCACTGAGCTCGGTGGAGAAGAATTGCTGAGAGTGGAGTCAAAGATCTGCGGAGGAAAGTGCTCGCCAATGGCTATAACCTGCACAACTGTCGGATCCTAATCGATTGAATGACTCTCAATCGATTGGGAAGGCTTTGAATCAATCAGTTTATCGATTCAGAGCGCCTCTGTGCTCTCTGGAAATAACCTGAATCGATCGACCAATCGATTCAGGCTTTTTCGCGATCACGTAAGAAATCCAGCCTGCCCCCAATCGATCGACCGATCGATTAGAGGTTCCCAATCGATCGACTGATCGATTAGGAAAGCTTCTGTGCGCGCGACATAAGCTCCCAATCGATCGAACGATCGATTGGGCCATCTTTCTTCGCAGCGTACCTCCAATCGATCAACTGATCGATTGGACTTTGGTTCAATCAATCGGTTGATCGATTGAACCACCTTTGACTTGCCTAAAACCAAGTCTAAGGTCTTCAATTCCAATATCCGATCAACCGTGACTTGTTGGAACATTATGTCTGGCATCTGGTTAACCTTGACCTGCTAGGACTTCTTCACAAAGTGTCCAGTCAATCCCTTTGACCCACTTGGACTTTTCTCCTCGTGCCAAATGTTCGGTTAACCTTGACCCACTTTGGACTTACTGTCTCGTGCCAAGTATCTGGTCCTTCATGACCCACTTGGACCTCCTTCCACCAGATGCCCAGTCACCCTTGACCCATCTGGATTTCCTTATGCCAAGTATCTGGTTAATCCTTTGACTTACTTGAACTTCTCAATATCAAGTGTCCGGTCATCCTTGACTCATCTGAATTTCCTTGTGTCAAGTATCCAGTCAACCCTTTGACCTACTTGGACTTCCAAACACTAGGTGTCCGGTCAACCTTGACCCACCTAAATTTTCATGTGCCAAGTATCCGATCAGCCCTTTGACCTACTTGGACTTTCCAACACCAGATGTCCGATCAACCTTGACCCACCTAGATTTCCACGTGTCTGGTTCACTCACCAGGTCTTTCCATCTGCCTAGCTTCACTTAGTAAGACTTCCCATCTGCCTGACTTCACTCACCAGGACTTTCACCTAGCTTCACTCACTAGGATTTTCACTTGGCTTCACTCACCAGGATTTTCTCACTGCCCGGTTTTACTCACCGGGACTTTTACCTGCCTTGCTTCACTCACCAGGACTTTCACCTAGGTTCACCCACTAGGATTTTCTAACTGCCTAGCTTCACTCACTAGGTCTTTCACCTGGCTTCACTCACCAGGATTTTTCATCTGCCTAACCTCCAGTTAGGACTTTCCCAGTCAAGTATCCAGTCAACCCTTTGACTTACTTAACTCTTCTTCATATCTAACGATCAACCTTGACCAGTGGGAAATTGTGTCAACAATCTCCCTAAACAGACGATTGCATCTGCAATCTCCATGTATTATCAAACATCGAAACCCAAACATTAAGACTAAAGCTTGAGCCAACTCAAGCTTAGTCAACTAGGTCAACCTTGACCTAGGGATATTGCACCAACAGTATCCACCTCCTTGGGGTGACTTATTTAAGGGTCCACACCAGCGATCACGTCCACTTTGAACACATTTCTTTTGGGAAACTTTTCAAGGTGGAGAAGCCTTGGACAAGCTTGTTCTTACAAGAAACACAAACAAGATTACAAAAAAAAAAAAAAAAATGAAAATGACTTTATAATGAAGAATCCTACTTTGCTTGCTCTTTTCTTGATTTGGATTGTCTCTTGGTGGTAGGAAATAAATCAGCACTTTATCTCCAAGCCCTCAAGAAGCAGCTATGAGAATCCTCGAAATCTTCTTTATAAGGCCGCTACTCAGGCTGATTTTCACCTATCAATCGATTGACAGACTTCACCAATTTATTGCCATCGAATCTAATTGTTTAAACCTATAGAACAATTATTTTTTACTTACCAATTGATTGGTGTGACTCTCACTATCGATTGGTTGCTTCTAATCGATCAGGCTCGATTTCGCAACATTTTGTTCACTGCTACAGTGTACCAATCAGTTAATCTACTCGATTGAACCACTAATCAATTAAACAAATCAATTGGTGGTCAATAAAAGTATAGATCTATGAACGAGCTTCGTTCGCATAAAAAATCACCTTGTTTTGATATCCGAGTAAAAATGTTATGGCCTTCGGAAGTTTGCTTTGTCGAAATTTCCTTGTTGCCTAACATTCGATCAATTTTGACCTGTCAAGACTTCACAGCGTTCATGCCTCATCGCTAAGTGTCTGGTCACTTGTGACCCACTTAGACCTTCCATCTCGTGCCAAATGTCTGGTCCTCCATAATCCACTTGGACTTTTCGTCTCGTGCTAAGTGTTTAATCCTCCATGATTCACTTGGACTTTCCTCTTGCCAACTCTCCGTTAGACTTCCGATCACCAAATGTCCGATCAACCTTGACTCACTTGGATTTTCTTCTTACCAACTTTTCGTTGGACTTTTGATCACCAAGTGTACAATCAACCTTGATTCACTTGGACTTTTCTCTTGCCAACTTCCTATTAGTGTTCTGATCACCAAGTGTCCAGTTAACCATGAACCATTTGAATTTTCCTTTTACCAACTTCCTGTTAGACTTCTGATTACCAAGTGTTTGATCAACCATGATCTACTTGATATTAGTAACTAATATATTGATAAAAAAATAGAAATCTAAACTCAAGTCAACCTGAGCTTAATTAACCTTAACCTGAGATATATTGCACCAATAAAATTGCTACTACTTTTACACCATTAAATGTTTAAATTACAATATCTTTACTAAACTACTTGTAAAGTCACTCTTTCAATATTTTATTTGCACAAGTTTAGCTTTTTAAATATTAATGCTCCAACGTGAGAGAGCTGAGTATTGAAATATGTTATTTCGGAAAAAATAATTCTTATTAAAATCAACTGTTCCATTTTCCTTGATTTGGCCAACTCATTGTTTTTTTCATAAATGTCAAATATTTATTGTTTTTTTTCTTTTTAGTGGACTTGTATTTATGTAAGAGGTTTTGGACGAAATTTAGTAGAAAATTAAAGAATATTTTTCTAGATTTATATTATTTCTTTTTCCTCTATATATATATATACATATATATATATATATATATATATATATATATATATATTGGTTCGACTATAAGTAAATATAATATCTCACATCATAACAAATAAATATATTACATATTAAAATTTATTTAAATATAGAGGTCCAAAAATACAACTCCTTTTCCGTGCACTAAAAGCAGGCACCCTCCTCCTCCCACACCTCTATTCCACCTAATTAATATGTCTTCTTCTGTGACTTGTGCCCATTCCGAAGTCAGATCTGGAAAACGAAACTCAAAAGTTTGCAGAATTCTTACCTGACTTGTGATCAGAAAACCTAATCCAATGTTTTATCTGACTAAAGTCCACTCTTATTCAGATTCCTGCATGCGTTGCATATCCACCGTCACCCATGCTCATCGATGCTGTTTCATGTGCACTGCAAGTCTGCAATAATGTGCAACAGCTCTAGATCAGACACCATGCACGTTCTCCGATCGATGCTTGTTTTTTTTAAAGCATAATTCTGGTCTGCTGCTTCACTGTTTGGCCATTCTCCTACCAGCACCCATTACTTATACTCCCCTCTCCTTCCTCAGTTCCGCTGCCTTAATTTGTGACTGGCCCTTTTACCAGCTTGGAGATCATGTCTTCTTGTAGGCCTAGTCGGCACCAGAGGCGGGCTTCGCAGAGCGTCTTCGTGCTGCCGGAAAGTTTATCCGGCTGCTTTGAAGCTGAGGCTGATGAGAAGAAGGTTAAGGTCGACGATGAGCAGGTGGTGGCCGATCAATCACCAACGATGGCCACTACGACGGCGGCAGAATCTAGCCGTTCCGCCTCCTCGGTCGCTTTGAAGAGAGTTGTTTGCAATAAGTAGTGAGGTTCTGTTTTGTTCTCCCAAGTGAGAGCTTTGAGTTGAATCTTGTTGAATTCGAGTATGCAATTGTTTCTCCAACTGCCGGTGCTGGAGAAATTAAATAAATGTTATTTAAAAATAAATAATTAAATGGCTTTCTTATTGGAAATTTTATGCTTAAGTGACCTTTCAATGTGATTTTGAAATTAAAGCTTTAAATAAATCATTTTGTGCACATAAATTTATGTAAAACTATATTGTTTTTCTAATGTGTATTAATTATTTTCTGTAAGAAATATAAAGATTTTGATTGTGAATGATTAAACATGATCTTCAATTCTTAGATGTTATACAAATAAAAACACAAACAATTTAATTTACTTGGAGATAAATGAATACAAGAGGTAAATTGGTGTTCTTTGAAAAATTGTGATTGGATTATTAAAAAAAATTAAGAAACTCCTAAATCAATTTAGATAAGGTTTTTCGAAATTAAGTTACAGGGTTATTACTCTCAAACAAACCTAAATAAACTCTCAAATAATTCTAAATATGATTTATTTTAAAAAAATAGAAGATAAAAACTATGTTTATTTTTAATGTTTTAGTTAGAACTACAGATTTAGACGTTTTAAATAAAATGAGAGAAAAAATATATTTTTCTTCTTAAATTATGTCAACTTTTATTCAGGTACTGCATAAAACTGCTCGCAAGTGGATCAGATTTAGATAATTATAATCGGATATCTAACATATTGGATACCGTAAGTCGGGTATACAATAATATTTTTTTTTTAAAAAAATAAAATATTAATGGAATAGATGATAACTTTATATCCCTAATAAAAATAAAAAATAATAATATTGGATGACAAAAAAAATGATAAAATCAAACTCACGTTGTTGTTGATGAACAACTTTTGTTTCTGGTGAAATATCAAAAGCAATATCATTTAGTGAATAAATTAAATTAAATTTATATATAATAATAGGTAGCTACCTGATCGGGTTTAGATAAAAAATCTTATCCAAACCTCTGACAACAACAAATTTAGATTCGGATAGTACTCAAATTTGACTTTTTAAAATAATTATCCAACCATCTCAATTGTGTTGGGTTTCGATTACCAAAATTCAAATTTTCACCCAAGCTCTCAAGCCTGCTAATATTCTGCTTGTGAGCCTGTTAGTTAGGGTTATACAAATAAATTCGATCTGACTTAATTTGAATTAATCTGAAAAAAAAATTAAATTTGGGTTGGATATTTTTGGATTCAGGTCGTGTTTGGATTGAAAGATTTTGGATTGAAAATTTTTAAGTGGAGTTAAATTCGATTCGGATTCAGATTGACCTGAATTTAAGGTTCAGTGGAATTTTTTTAGAGTTAGAGTTAACTTACATTTTATTTTAAAAATTAAGATGTTTTTACATATATTAATATGTTAGTATGATAATGATAAAATATTAAGATAAAAGTGAAAAGTTATAAAGAAAATAATCAAAAAAGTTATTTTCAATTGGGTTTTCGAGTTATTAGGATTGTGTTCTAGTTGGTCAGGTTCAGGTTCAAATTTAGGGGTTTTAGGTTGAATTTGGATTCAGGTTGGATAAAAAAAAAAAAAATTCAATTCGACCGATCCACATGAATTAACACCCTTACCGTGAGTGACCAAATAACACTAGTCATCGCAAATAAGACATTAGTCGTAAGTTTATTAGGAAGCTGCATAAATGGTGGATCCATGATAGTGTGCTTAGATTGGGCAGGATCGATTTCTAGGATATCATTGTCTGTGGTAGTTCCCATTATACGTCTTCCATCTGTGTACCTATATTTATCTCTCTTTATATCTATGAGACTGGCCCTGTCGTTGGTATTGACGATTCCACATTTTATTAGGAAGCTCGTAAATTTTATACGGATTAAATGGGAATTATAGAAATACTAGGGATCAAAGTCAAATTTCTCTTGTATTTGATGAATGGTAGACATTATTATTGATAAGTAAAAGTTCTCAAAGTAGCGAGATGCTCTTTCGCTGAGCAACTTTGCCGCTTGGCCATTTTATCTTTTAGCCGCTCTGTACTTGGTCACTCTATGTTCTGTACTTGGTCAGTCTGTACTCTGCACTCTAGGGGTGTCAATTCGGGTGGGTCGGGTCGGGTTGGGTCGGGTTGAGTTTTTTTTTTTTTTTTTTTAACCCAACCCGAACCCGACCCGAACCCGAGTTCAACCCAAAACACCTCAACCCGAACCCGAACCCGACCAACCCGATCAACCCGAACCCGACCCATATAACCCGAAAATCCGATTCAAAACGACTTTTTTGGGCTATTTTCCCTATAATTCTTCACTTTTATCTCAATATTCCATCATTATCATACAAACATGATATTAATATACATAAAAACATCTAAATTTTTAAAATAAAATTTGATTTAACTCTAAAAAAACCCACAAAACCCTATATTTAAGCCAACCCGGGTCAACCCGGGTCAACCCGAACCCAACCCGACCCAACCCGAAATTTTTTTACTCTCCAACCCTCCAACCCGAACCCGACCCGAACCCGAAAATGCCCAACCCGAACCCGATTTTTTTCGGGTCGACTCGGGTTGGGTCGTCGGGTCGGGTTCATTTTTGACACCCCTACTGCACTCGGCCGCTCTGTCTCTTGGCCGCTCTACACTTGGCCACTCTGAGCTCTGCACTTAGCCACTCTGTAGTTTGCACTCGGCTACTCTGCAATCTGCAATATGCACTCAGCACTTGTAGAAACTAATCCTCACTGACAGTATGAGATTATATACTCAGGTCATCTTGACATATAAGTTGAATTTGGACTAGTAACTGCTCACTAATTTAGTACTGAGGACAACTCGAACATAATTTCTTAAATCTCTCCCAATAAGCATACAATGTCTATCCCACCACTTGTTAAATCCCACAGATACTCTTTCTTATAGTAGCAGTCCTTGAAGCTGGAAAAAATTTCTCCAAGAAAGCTTTTTTCATGTCAATCCACGATGTAATGTATCCTGGTGGCAAATAATACAACCAATCTTTTGCTACTCCAGTTAATGAAAATGAAAAAGCCCTCAGCTTGATATCCTCTTTAGAAATTTCCTATGGCTTCATGGTTGAGCAAACCATATGAAATTCATGTAAATCTGGATAAGTGATACATGAATACTTAAATGTCTCATCAGGAGCTACAAGCTCTTTCATTATTCTGTTCTGTTAAGCCAGCGTTAATGTGTGAAGAAGGTTCTTCAGAGACCTCTAAAGATTTTTCTTGAATCTCAAATCCTTGAAAGTTCTCTCAATCTCTAGATTTAACTCAAATAATTTGTCTGTTGAAGTTCTAGTCATGAAATCCAAATCAAAATTAGTATTCAAATAAATTTCCAATGTAAGCAAGTAGATGCAAAACAAAGTAACTAAAAATTTCTCAATCTAAAAATAATCACACATTACTAGTTATGATTTCCCGGCAACGACATCAAAATTTGATGTCACCATTTTACTTGTCACTAGGCGCTTCAAATTATTAAAATAGGAACCCAAATATGCTAAGATAACACGTGTAGTAAGGAGTCTCAAGTCGTATTTTTTTCTCAAGAATAACGAGTAGATATGTGATTGAATTAGATTCTAAAACTCTTTTTGGGTTTTGTAATTGACCATGGAAATTTACAAAATTCTAACTAAGAATAGAAAAGTAACAATCTCCCACTAAAACATTGAAATAAATCCTAAGGAATGTTAGATGTTGCTCCTGATTATTCAAACAGCTAAACAAAACAACTCGAACTCAAGGAAATAAACCTAAGCTAACCACGTAAAACAAACTAAAGCTATCCGAAATTACAATATGTAGAAACCTTAAATCAGAAATCAGTTGTGGAATTCAGAAACTAAATCTCATCTATCAATTAACTAACTCTAAACTAGGATCGGACTAAGTGTTACTAAAAACTAATTAACCTCTAAACTAACTAACGAAACCATTAAACTAACTAACAAAAAAAACCTGACCAGATCAACTAATCCAACCTAAAAAGAATTTAACTCTATCATTCAGCTTGGTTTATAGGAAACTAAATCATTAACCAGAGCAAATAAACTTGATTGTAAGAACTGATCTAGCTACCATTTGGGAATCCTATTAAAATATCAACTATGAAACTCATGATTTGTAAATTCAATCTGAAGTCAAGAAACAAAACTCCTAACTTCAATTATTAGCCATGCCAAATTAAAAATGGGGTGTGATTTGCTTCAAAGAAAACTGAATTCAACTCAAATTCTATAAAACTAATATCTAATCTAGATGAAAGTAGACATTCACAATTCAAATCATGGATCCAGTCCCTTCTCTCAGCCGATCTGCAAAGGAGCTACTGGGAACACCCTTCAGGCTCTCAACAGATCAAATCAATCTTTCCAGCCAGTTGACAAGATGCGCCAAGCTCCTGGGAACGCCCTTCAAGCTCGTGATCTTGTTGCGCGAAGAACAGGGGACAGTGAAATCACGAGCTTAAATCGATTGATCAGACCGATTCCCAAGCTGTGAATGAATATGAAGATGGAACGGATACAAAAGCTTCAGGAGAACTCCTTCTCACATCTGTAAATGACTGGGAACCATAGATCTGGGGAACGCCCTCAAATCTGTGGCAATTTTGATCGCGAAAATGAGGAAAATCGTGAATCTGGGGAACACCCTCTGTTCGCGGTCCGTCCTTCGTTCGCTGATTGCCGGTTGAGTTTGAATTCACTGATGAAGATGGAACTGAGATCTGGGATTTGGAATGTGAATGGAGCTTGCGACCATGAGGAGGAGGAAGAAGCGACAAAGTGAACAGTAGCTCAAGCCCTATTGATCGTGCCGTTTCTGCGTTTTTAGGCTCAGCTTCGAACTGATTTTTCAGTGGCTTGGTTCGGTTCGGGCTCAACAGTACTTAAGTACTCCTTTAGTGCAGCAACAATTGACTTGATCCACCAAGTTCAACAATGCATTAGCACATGTCGATTCCATGTTCCAGTTAACTAACTTGAGTGCATCCAAATGTGATCAATGAGTCCAAATCTTTACCTACAACAAAGATTGGAATATATAAAGCACAATTCATGAATTTAAAATAACTAATTTTATTAGCTCAATATAAACCTTGAATAGTCAAATCTAACTCCAAAATCAATTACTCAAACAAAATAAGCCCCAAAGCCAAACAATTCGAATTAACATAACAGACCAATTTGACAAGTCATCATCCCCACCCTGAGTCGCGATGGTTTTCTATCTTTGAACTTTTGGTTTCCTTGTTATGTTCCTACATACTTATGATGTGTGGTTGTACTCGAGGATTTTTATATCGAGTTTGGTCTACTACCTTTGTTTTTCCGCTGCGATGGTTTTCCATTGTGGGTTACTTTTTCCTTGAGTAGTGGTATAGGTTTATTAAACTGCGCGGTTGTGAATTGTTGTGTAGTCAGTTGGAGGCTGAATTATATAAACTGCGTGGTTGTTTAAATATTTTATTATATATGTTCTGGCCGTGTTGGCAGAGATTTGTGAGCCCTGAGGGCTATGTAGATGAGCTCCATATTATCACCCGTACAAGGGAGATGCTGCCAAAATTTTCTCTGGCAGGTACTCCCCCGGGGCGTGACAGCTTTAACAAGTATGAACCTTTTATTTTCACGGTGTAAACAGGGAAGATTTTCTATCTTGAATATCCCACGAAGAGGAGAAGACATAGTAAATGGTTAGCAGTTTGTTGAACAAAGCCTCGCTCTACTATAGAAATGCCGAACTCTATCACGACCCAAAATTATGATGCATTTCAAAATGATACAGTGGAGATACATTCAGTAGATTCTCATATTCAATCAACGTCTTAATTACTTATAGATGTTAATGTACCTTATGAAGAGATAGATGATGGAGAGATGTCATTAGTGAAGAGTTTATTGAACTAATAGAGTTTAGTGAGGAGGACCTACAAAATGTTAATGATTAAAATTCTAATATCTCACTAGTTATACTCTATTATTTATTAATGTTAAGGTAAATTTCTATTTTTTAGATCTAAATATTCCTAGTTATATCACTAGTCTTACTCTATTAGTCATTATTAGTTTTATGATTAAAACTAGTGTGCAAGCGTATGTGTTATAATGTAATTATATATATATAGACATGTCTGATGCTGGTGGCCAGATTGTTCTGTGGATTATTGAGGTTGGTAAGTATTGTTGTTATTAGTATTATTTATTGCATCTATTTATATTAAAATATTTCTCATATTTTAATTTGTTAAATGCAGTTTTATCCCAGATGGTCATAGAGTAGCTACCTACCTTACATCGAAATTTAAAGAGCGATTTAGTCCTACTGGTACTGCATGGAAGTGGGTAGACTAGGAAATGAAACAATTTTATTACGATGAGTTTTTGGTAAGCAATTTTAATTATCAAGATTTTTTATGTTTTTTATAATAATTTATGAATAAATTATTACAAAAAAGATATACTTGGGAGATAGGACACGAGGCAGAATTTTATGCCACCTGGAATGTAGCTTGTGTCAAACTCTACAGAGATATGCTATACAAAGCAAGACAAAAAGGAATAAAACCATCGTATATACCTGAGGACATTTGAGATACATGGCGAGCCATTTGGGGTGCAGACAAATGGCAGAAAAATGCAATGACAGCTCGAGCGAATAGAAAGAGTGAGCTGGCTAGCTCAAGTATCGGAGCGACAAAGCATACCGGATCTCGATCGATCGTCGAACATACCTTAGACTTGGTAAGTTTACAATTAAAAAATTTATAAGATTTTTGTACTTGTATTATAAATGAATTCTAATATTTAGAAATATTTATATTCTTTAATATTCAGGAACAAGAACTACAGCGACTTCCTACTTATTAGGAGATATTTACCAAGACATACAAGTCAAAAGTTGACAACTTTATAGATTGTCGATCATCAACATTAGATGTAAGAATATACACTTTAATTATTAACAATGATGACTTATCATTTTAATAAATATTTGATAAAATTTGTTTTTTTAATGTAAATAGGATCAAATTGCTGCTAGGATTGCACAGGCATCTCAGCCTAGTTTAGAGGGAGGTGAGGAACAAACTTTATCCATTGACCAGATAAATAAAATTTATTATGATATGGTCGGTGGAAGAAAAAAAACCTCCACCCTCTATGGTCTTAGGCCCTAGGTAAGAGTCGTATATGATTAGGACATGACTCTTAGGGTTAGGGGTCGTCCTAGCACATCATCTAACACATCCAGATCATCTTCTAGAGTAGATGCCTTAGAGCAAGAAAATGCAAATTTGAAGACCCGACTCTCAAGCCTGGAGAGAGGATTTCAAGCGGAGCGACGGGCCCGATTAGATCTTGACCAAATTGGGCGGGATATGTAAGCCTTCTTGGCTCAGATGAGTGCAACGCATCATCATTTTGCCTCTCAGGAGACTCAGAACCCTAATAACCCTCCTGATTAGTAGATTACCATAGGTGTCTTGCCATTACACCTTGTTATTTTTTTTTGTTCACTAATGAAACTATCTCTAATGCCGCATTATATATTTTCAGGAATTTTAATATCTATTTTATACAACATCATCATGATATCCAAACTAGCATTCATATATGTAAATTAATTTTGTATTATTAAATTTAATATGTTATTCATAATTGCGTATTATTTTGTTCTTGATTTTATTAATAATCTACCATATTAAAATTTCTGCATGGATTGGATTTTCTTTACTATAAGGTGTTGTATTATGTTTTTAAATGTTCAAATATTGTTGGAGATGTTTGGATATTTACTTTTGTTGATTGGATATTTAGTTGTAATTTTGTACTTGGATTATTGTTATTAGAGATGTAGTATTATGCTTATGGTTGGATATTTATATGTTATTTTGTGTTGTGATTGTTTAATTGTGAATGTGTTTGTGTTGTATTTGTTTAATTGTGAATGTGTTGTGTTATATGAAAACAATCTTATGTGATATGTTATATTGATATGGAATGTGAACAAAGATGAATGTAGAAATAGATGGTTGCAGCTGGAATATTTAGAAATTAGCAATGAAATATTAATATTTCGTTGCTAATTTTTCATAGAATTTGCCTGGGGTAAGATATTCTATGACGATTTTTTTTGGGTTTCATCGCTAATTAGTGACCGAATATTAATATTCGGTTGCTAATTTATGACGGAACATTAATATTCCATCGCTATTTTTGACCAAAAAATTACCCAAATCTCAATAGTTTGCGACGAAATTCTACTATTCTGTCGTTAATTAGAGGCGCAATTGTTTTTCCGTCGCTATTATTAAACTAATACCGTTAACATAAATTTAGAGACGGAATTTATGTTCTGTACGTCTCTAAAATTAACGACGGAATTTTATTCCGCTTCTAATTACAGACGGAAATTTACATTCCGCCTCTAAATATAATTAGTGACAGAAATCATAACGACGCTCTTAATCCGTCGCTAAAATTGATTTGCGACGGAATATTCCGTCTGCTGTTTTTTTTTTTAATTTGGAGGTCAAGAACGCCGTGGAAAACTACGCCTACAACACGCAGAACACCATCAAGGATGAGAAGATCGCCGCCAAACTGCCGGCGGCCAACAGGAAGAAGGTCAAGGACGTCATCGACAAGGCCATCATTTAGTTGGAAGGGAACCAACTGACGGAAGCAGACGAGTACGAGGATAAACTGAAGGAGCTTGAAGGCATTTGCAACCCCATCATCGCCGAGATGTATCAGGGCTCCAGCGGCATGGAAGAAGACGATCCGGCGACGGCTGGTCACAGCGGAGCCGCAGGGCCCAAGATCGAGGAAGTTGATTAATTTGCATACTACTGTTTCCGGATCTGGTCCTTCTCATCGTCACCGATCGAATTAACGAATTTTGACACTATTTGTTAATTTGTTATACAACCTGCTTGTAAATTGTACATCTGAAGGTAAATAATCTTCTTGTATATTCTTAGGCTGCCAATCTGTTGCACGAACTGAGATTCAAATTCAAAGTGAAAGATTTGCTTATGACGATAAACAAGGATAGACTGACTCATCAGTCAGCTAGCCAGATTAAGCTAACTGGAGAAATCAAGCTAATGAGTCAAATAGAATATATTATATACGGAGATATTGTTATTGTGAGCACTAATTTATTATTTGTTTCCATTTGAAGTGGATGGATAATATTATCGTTGAAACTAAAATCCATTTAAATTCTATGAATCTCTAAGAACAACTTGTCGTTGTAGTATAGTGGTGAGTATTCCCGCCTGTCACGCGGGTGACCCGGGTTCGATCCCCGGCAACGGCGTTAAAACTTTTTTAAATGCTCTGTCGAATATTCGCTTTTTTGGATTTTGTTTTGTTATGTATGCATGGGCTTTCAATTGCCGAAATTGTAGCCGGAATGGCCCAACTATCGTGACATCAGCAACAAAGCCTTGAACATTCGACCCGACCCGTTTGTAATCCCCACCGTAGAATGCAGGATTGGAGCGACGGGCCAGGAGAGCTAGAAGACGGCGACGATGAGCGGCGCCGGCGCTCCGGACTTCTTCTTCAGGAATGGTTACGTCTCTCGATCTGCCTTCTACAGTGTGAGAGATCTGGTTTTCCCTTTTCTTCGCAGCTTCTGCAGAAGCAGCACGAGCTTATTACTCCAGGTGCTTCGGTGCTTGATCTTGGATGCTCACAGGGCTCTCGGCTCGAGGTGCCATTCCCGTCCATTACTTTCGGACCCCTACTCCTTAATTAGAACTTCTTTGCTGAATAATACCTCATAAAATCAATGCTAAATAACGATCTATAATCTTTGCAAAACTAGGTATCATGTCAGAGTTTGGGTCCGCCGGAGAAGGGCTGATCAGTATTTGGAATTAATATTCAATGTTTCTCGCTGACTCAGTATTGACTACATGTTTTCGATAAAAAGGTGAAAATGTTTTACCGAAGTTGTTAGATTGATTGCATAGTTAAAATATATTTTCCCGAGATCGCATTCTCAGTTGTTTTGTGTATGCGTTGACTACATAGCAGAAAGTGAAAGTTCCTTCTTCTCATTGTGATTCTAGGGTCAGTGCAATCTGTGCGGATGTGGTGAATTTGTTGAGAGATCAAGTGAGGGCAATGCCTCCTCATGTATAACTTATCCCTGATCAATGAATGTTGATGTTCTGGAGCATTTTTGTTGTTGTAGTGGGCTATTTGCAATCTAAAAATGATATTTGTACTTGAGCTCTCTATTAAATTGTCCATTCTGTTTGAATTGCGCTGCACACTTTTAAATTAGGCCAATATCTATCCTAGCTTTGGCTACTTTGTAGATTTTATCATGTTTCAATTTATGCGCACACCATTTTCTTAGAGCATTCTTGCAAATGTTAATCTATCCTTTGTTGGGATTTTTGTTTTGGCGTAATCTGAGCGCAGGTAGAATGACGGTATATCATCGTTTTGGTTGAGTTGAGGTTAGAGTTAGACTTTATCTCTTTAAGAAGAATTTGCTATGCACACGGTGCTCACGGAACACGACAATCATCTCCCAAGATACAACGACTTTATCTTGCGATAGCAGCACTGCAAATCGCATGACCTCCTAACCAAAGAAGGTTTCTCAAACTCTCCAATGCAAGTATGAAATGCAATGCTTGCTTTGCTTGGAAGGAATTGAGTGAGTGAAATGAGAATGTGAGACACTTTATTTATACTAAATGAAGGGGTATAAGAACTTCTTGGTTCAATTAGATCTCATCCATCCATTTTGAATTAAAATTTCGGCCAAAGTTGTCCATCCTCCTTGAACATTATCAACTCCCCTCGGCCAAAGCTGCACGGTCGTGCCAGTTGGCACAGCCCGTGCCTTCTTCTTTTCTGCATTGATCGCACGTCCGTGCCAATTGACACGGCCTGTGTCTCTTTCTCCTTTGGCCTTCTTGCACGGTCGTGCCAATTGGCACGACCCGTGCCAATTGGCACGACCCGTGCCTTTCTTTTCTCTGCACAGGCCACACAGTCGTGCAAGGTTGCACGACCAATGACCTTTGCCCCCCTGTTGGCTTCGCACAACTGTGTGGGGTCACACGACCGACTCCCTTAAGCGCACGGTGACTCGCCTTTTGTCATTTTGGTTCCTCTGACGCCTCCACGCCCATGAAACGCTCATGGCCAGCTCGTGGAGGCTATACATATCCTGAAAACGAATACCAGAAATAAAGAAATAATAACAATACTCGACTAAACTCACTAGAGAAATAAAACGATAAACTAAAATGAAAAACCCTTGGGTTGCCTCCCAAGAAGCGCTTGTTTTAGGTCTTTAACTCGACCCCGTTTCAATCAGCGTGGACTAAACCTATGGAAGCACGACTCTCCTCCTAGGGTTAATGCTCCAGTCTACATCTTTAGTTTCGCTCGTGCAAGACAAATATACTTCTTATTGCTCGCTGGAGGGGACCTTTCTTGGAAACTGCATTTCTCAATTTTGTGTATGTTCATCTTGCTAGAATTTCCCTGAGAAGAGGAGATGCAGTTAGATGAATCAGATAAATCAAATTTTAACATTTCTTTGCCGATCTCCAAGGATAACTTGTGACTTTTCACATCAATGAGAGCTCCAGCTGTGGCAAGGAATGGTCTTCCAAGGATGATCGGTATCTTGGGATCCTCCTCCATATCTAGGATAATGAAATCTGTGGGGATGATGCATCCGCTTACTTCTACTGGCACGTCTTCCACTATTCCCATTGGGTATCTACATGAATGATTTGCTAATTGCAATGTCATAGTAGTCAGTTTAATGTTCTGGAGTCCTAGCTTCTTACATAATGAGTACGGAAGTAGGCTAACGCTGGCTCTCAAGTCGCAGAAAGTTCTCTGTATAAGTTCAGAATCAATTTTGCAAGGTATGGAAAAACTCCCTGGATTTTGAAGTTTTGGTGGAATATTTGTCATAAGTAGAGCACTGCAATTTTCCGTTAATGATACAGTCTAGAAGTTGCCCTTCTGCCTTCTGTTAGATAAAATATCCTTTAAAAATTTCACGAACTTCAGCATTTGGTGCAGCGCATCTATCAGTGGCACTTCTATGCAAATTTCCTTAATCTTCTTCAGGAATTGGTTGAACTCTTCATCCATTTGTGATGTTATTAGTTTCTAAGGAAAAGGAATTGTCTGACTTTATGGGAAAATTTGAAGAGTTCCTTCAACTTTCTTGGTGATCTCCTCTCTATACCTGTTTTGGATCTGATTGGGCATTATGGGAGAGGGATCTTCCTCTGAGACAAGTCCTTTCTGAGTAGTGATTTGGGGGTCTCCCAAAGTTCATCCGCTCCTCAGCTCGATGCGGTTGCAGTGTTCCACTGGGTTTATATCGAGCTTTCTTGGAAATGTTCCCTGTGCTCTGGAAAAAGACTGGGCTATCTGGCTGTCTTGCATCTTCTGATGTTTTTCGAAATTTTTCAGTCTTTGAGTCAATTGTTTGATCTCATTCTTCATCTCTTTTTGCTCGGAGAGAGATTTTTTAAGCATCTTTTCGATTCTGGGCAGTTGTGAAGGTTGTTGTTGTTGATAAGTCTATTGTCCAGATGGGTAGCTCTGCTGCCCAGGTTGATAGCTTTGTTTTGCTGGTCCTTGGCTTGATTATTCCGGTATGAGAAATTTGGGTGGTTCCTCCATCCAGGGTTGTATGTGTTGGAGTATGGATTGTTTTGCTTTTGGTTGTAATTGATTATTGCATCACATTGCTCAAGTTGGTTTATCTGTGCTTGTATTGGCCCTAAGGGGCAAGTATCTTGAGCGTGATCCATACTTCCGTAAGTTTCACAAACACATACTATTGCATTGACCGTGTTGTTTCCCATGACCTCAAACTTCTTGGTCATAGCGTCCAACTTTGCAGACATGAGTGTGACTGTATCTACATCAAATTTTCCCGACGCCTTTATTGGATTCCCTGAGAAAGAACCACCAGATCTTTCGGTTGCCCACTGATGGTGGTTCTATGCCACATTCTCTATGATCCTTTAAGCTTCATCAAGGCTCTTGTTCATTAATGCTCCTCCTGCTGCAGAATCGAGGGATACCTTCGTGTGATAGTTGATTCCATTGTAGAATGTGTGTAGAACCAACCATTTCTCAAGACCATGATGGGGGCACTGTCTCAGCATACTTTTGAACCTATCTCAGGCTTCAAATAATGATTCTGATTCTATCTGTTTGAAGCTTATGATCAAATTCTTCATGTGGGCAGTTTTGCTTGGCGGGTAGAATTTGTCCAGAAATTTCTGCTCACACTACTCCCAAGACGTTATGTTGTTTGCTGGAAGAGAATTTAGCCACTGCTTGGCTTTATCTTTCAGGGAGAATCCAAAAAGAAGTAACCTTACTGATTTTGAAGGGACCCTGTTCACTTTCATAGTGCCACAAATCTCATAGAAAAGCTCTAAGTGATGGTTTGGATCATCATGCGGTCCTCCTCCAAATTGATTTAGTTGAACTATGTGGATTACTGCATGCTTGTTTTAAAAATTATTAGTTTCGATTGGTGGTCGAGTGATGCTAGACCGAACCCCTCGTGCATAAGGTGCTGCATAATCCTTCAACAGTTTGTCAACCATTTCTGAAGATTCTTGTATGGCTTAAAATGCTTTTTGTAAGTTTCTTCTCCTCAGGAAAGTCCTATCGATCTCTGGATCGAATGGTAGAAGTTGTCTTGAAAGATTAGCTCTTCGCATGAAAAAAAAACAAGATATGGAATATAGTAAAGAAGAGATATGAACTAATATTATTTTATATTTATATTTTTTTAGGCGTTTTTTTTTAAAATGCAAAAATAAAGAAAAATAAAAATAAAATTATTTATCTCTAAAATGCAGAATATTAGAAAAATGAAAGATAAAGGGAAAAAAATAAAGTTTAGTCTAATCTAATATGATTTTTGCTAATGTTATAGACGCAGTCCCCGGCAACGACGCCAAAAACTTGTTACGTCTCCGCAAGTGCAGATTCGTCATCAGTAATAAAGATTATCGATCCCACGAAGACTGGTTATAAGCACTAGCAATGATTCACTTAGAATTAGCTAAACTACCGATGATTGTAAGTTATCTAAAGAAAAGAGATTGGGAAGCAAAAACGAGAACTAGCAAAGAAGAAGTAATTAACTTGGTTTATGAAGAGTTCTAGGAGTTCGGTTTCATTGTAGTGGTATTGATGTAACACATTCTATCCTTTACTCATTGTCCATCAACATGCATTCGCCTGAAGCTAAAGCATCTATTCTTAAGTACCAAATAAAGAAGATCCTTATGAAATCGTGTTACGGTTAACCCCTGTCACTAGGGTGCCTCGGTAGATCACAAGAACGCAACTCTAATTGGTGTCGTTAAGGATAGAAATAAGGAGCTTAGTTTGGTCTCTTACTTCTTTGTGGAGAAGTTGTCTCTCCTTTCAAGGAAGTACCCTAGATGTCCGTGAACGGGTTACCCCTGTCATTAGGGCCCCTCGGGTGTACGATCTAAGATACTCTCTTTATGAGGTTAGCAATTCCTATACAATCAATTAATACGCAACAAACATGCATAATAGTTGAAACAAAGTAAGAGAAATCATCCAATGAATAAAGACATAAATATGAGTCTTACATCAAAACCAATCTACAACTACTCCCTAATCCTAGAATAAGGAATCTACTCTATAGATGCCGGAGAAAAACCCGAAGACATAATGTAATTAAGCAAACAATTCTCAAACAAGAAGAGAGAAAGAGAAAGTATGCTTATCCAACGACGACGAGTGATCTTTGGATCCAATCCTTTGTTTCTGGAGTTGATGTGGTGATGAAGGATCGCTGAATAGAGGTTTTGGATGGCGTGGAACGACACCAAGACGATTCTTCCTTTGACGATTCACTTCTCGGCTCTCCCCCCTTGAGGAGAAGGGTTAAAACCCTATTTATAGGCTAGGGCACGGCGCCTCGACACAACCGTGCAGATGTGGCACGACCGTGCCTTCTTCTGCCTCTAGCTGTGCTGCACGACCATGTCAATTGGCACGACCGTGTGGATCTGGGGCTCGGCTCTTAGGGCACGATCGTGCAGGATTGCATGACCGTTCCTTGCTTGGCTGCTGGTCGTGGGGGGCACGACCGTACAAGTTTGCATGACCATGCTCTGATCCTTTTCTGTTTGGCCGCACGGCCGTGCAAGAGTTGCACGACCGTGCACTGCCCTTCTTCTGTTTGGCCACACGACTGTGCAAGGTTGCACAGCTGTGTTCTCTGCCTCATTTTGGTACGTCGACAATTGCTATTTTTGCTCCGAAAATTATCCCTGTCAACGCAAAACTAAACAAAGAGCAGATATCCGAACAAAAGAGTATTTATGATGAGTACATGATAAAAGAGATGATCATGCAAAGAATACATACGTATAAAGCAAGTGAATGTGCGTTAAAACATGCATAAACGATCATAATATTTACGCACATCAACGAGATTTCTCCACCTCCGGTAATTATCGAGGAGTGTTTTTCTTAGCGGAGAGTGCGTCGTGTGTGGATGCTTGAATTAGTCACCTCTTCTTGAGGTGGATACCAAGTAAATTCTCTTGTTAGCGTTGTGAGTGTGTGTTTCGTGTTTCATTTCACTGCATATCATCATCACGAAACAAGACAACGAATGCGACGAGCTATTCACACCCCCCCTCTAGCTACAAATCGACCCTAACAAGTAGTATCAGAGTAAGGTCGCTCTTCATCGGAATCATCGCTGGAAAGGGCAACAAGCCGGAGGGAGAAGAAGTTGAAGTAAGTTCACATTTCAAAGACTTCATCAAAGGCTCAACTTCAAGATGGAATACTGAGATGGACTCAGATTCGATACAACGGTGCCTCCACCATTCATATCAATGAGCTTCGATTCTTGGAAATCAAGGATCGAAAATTTTCTTATGATGGACATAGAGCAATGGTTTGCTCTAATGGAAGGTCTCCAAGCTCCAACAAATAACAAACGTAAAATTCTCAAGAAGAGCAAGTTGAGTCAAGAGCAAATCCAAAGATGTGAGGTCAATGATAAAGTGACCAAGCTATTGGTCAATCTATTGTCAAGCAACATCTTGGAGCAAGTTGGAGAATTTGAAGACGCCAAGGAGCTATAGAGCAAATTGGCTAAAATCCATGAGGTTCCCTCTACTGTACTAAATCAAGAGAAATCTAAAGAGGGCAAGTCATTGGATCAAGAAGGAGAGGAGCTCGAAGTTGAGAGATGCTCAACATTAGAAGGAGAACAAGAAGTTTCATCCTTAACGGAATGCAATGAAAAGGGAAAAGAGGGAGCATACTCTTTGTTCTATGTATAAGATGAAGATGAAGAAATCTCCACCTCTAGGATTGAGGGGGAGCAACATTTGGTGACTTTGGATCAAGAAGAAGGAGAAGCTTCTACTTCCGGGTCAAGTGAAGGAGAAGAAGATGGGGTATCCTCCAAAAATCAAGAGACATCAAATAGAGGATTAAGTGTCATCCCTACACGTGAAGGTATAAGTAGTTCAATTAATAATAAAAATAACATCATTTGCTTTGAGTGTAGGGAACATGGGCACTATAAGAGTAAGTGCCCCAAATTGACCAAGAAGAAGGGTCAAGTGACATCCAAGGCTAAGGAGAAGCCTAAGAAGGTCGGTCCAGTGGAACACAAGGGCAATGAGCACAAAATTATGTGCTTCTCTTGCAATCAAAGAGGACATTATAGGAGTCAATGTCCTAAAGGGAGGAAGCCGACCAAAGTGATAAAATCTAAGGTATCATTCATTGAACTTATTCCTTTGACCCATGATAAAAAGCATGCTAGAAATAATTTATATCATTTTAATACTATTTATCATAAAAATAGAAGACATGATAGGATTAAAAAAAATATGTAACTCTTCATGCCAAGACTACCTCACCTAAGGTTAGGAAGGTAGAGAAACTAGGCAAGAACACTAAGGACATTAGTTATAAGTCTAGAAATAAAAATGCTCAAGGATTTAATGATAAATCAAAATCTAGGGATTTATGGAAAGAAAATCAAGTCTTGAGGTCAAGACTTGACAAAATTGAAAAGACTCTAAAAATGATGAAAAATATCCTTAAGGGGCAAAAAGAGCATAACCTAGATTTAGGACAACAAGGTCATCCAATGACCATAGAGGTTTGGGATACAAACGTAAGGCTAAGAAGGATGTAGTTCCATATCATAGGGTTCTATATACCTATGGAACCAATCCTAGGTCTAGGAGTCAAGTCAAGGGTATAAGAGAAGTTATCCCTAGGAGTATTTTTGCAACAACAAATATGACTAAGACTTTTAAGAAGTCAAAGAAAGTCACCAAGAAGGTCACAAGAGAAGCTATCCCTAGAGTTGACCTAGAAAAAGTGACCAAAGCTTCTAAGAAGCCTAGAAAGATTATTAGGAAGGTATCTAGGGAATTTATCCCTAATGAGTACCTAGAGAATCCAAGGAGCACCAATAGATTTTGGGTTCCGAGGAGCATATTCTCTACACCCTAGATGGATTTAGAGAGTGTCAACTCTAAATTGGTTAGGGTGGTTAATCCAACCTTGATGAAGTTGACACTTGGAGACATTTTCAAAGTTTTTGTTAACTTTTGAAAATGAAAAGAATAATTTGATTACTCTTTGGAAGAGTAAAATGTACCAAAATTTGAGAAATTGGACTTAATTTTAATTGGCACAAATAGAGAAAGGCAAAAGAAATGTCAAGTTGGGTTTTGACATTTTCTTGAGAAAATGAGGGTAATCAAGGATCAATTTTAATTTAGCTAAGGAATTAAGGATACTTAGATAGATTATCTAAGTATAGTTTATTTATGCTAATGTGTCATGTTTGTTTGCTCAACATATGCTATGACATCATATTTTGTATTCATGTTTATTATGAAAAACAAACAAAAATACCATGTCATATCATACATACATCATGTAGCTATAATACGTTTTCTTTTGAAAATTATTTATTTTGATGTATGTCATAAATCATCATGCATTATTTTTAATTCCTTGCAATTAAGGACAATGATATTTACTAACAAGTAACATCCTAGGTAGATGTTCATAATTCCTAAAATGCCTAGATAGATATGCATGATCCCTAGTTTAAAGCAAAACCAAAATCTACATCTCACAAATACTATAAGGTGACTTGTATATGTTTTAGTAAACATTAGATATAAGTGAGATGTTAGGATAATGAATAAGACTCAAGATGTTGATTTAGTGCATCTATTTGAATTTTGATTTCATTAAAACACATAGTTATGTGTACTCCAATCATTGGGAAAGCTAATGTACAAATCATGTGCATCGAGCCTAAAGAACATGATTGAAAATTAGTTTTAAAAAATATTTTAAATATACTTTGGAAAAACTTAGTGAAGACTATCTTTTGATAGTAATCATCATTGAAAAGTTAGACACAAACTAGAAGAAAACATTGAAGCTTTTGTAAGTTTTCAAGTTTGTGTCAATCTTTGAAAATAGGAATTATTTTCTTAGAAAACTATTTTTCCTTGATAGTATATACCCTAAATAATGTCTACAAAAGTTTTTATGATTTTTAGAATTTTGTAAAATTTTTGGGGTATTTCTGAATTTTGCTGAAATTCACTTTTAGGAAATCAAAGCTTCAATCGATCACCCAATCGATTGGAGTATCTCAATCGACCAAGCGATCGGTTGAGAAAGGTATTATCGCGAGCAGAAGCTTGTTAAATCGATCAGCCGATTGATTCAATCCCGGCTGGATCGATTAGTGGATCGATTCACGCAGTTTTTCTGCGAACAGAATCTCGCTGAATCGATCAGTGGATCGATTGAGCAAGTGTCAATCGATTGAGTCCCAACCCAATCAATTGAAAAGGTTGATTTTGACTGGAAATGCCTGATTTTAGCACTTTAAGCCATTTTTAGCCTTATTAACTACTCCTAACCCTTTGGAATATATTTATATACATTTAAGGGTAGTTTTCATGATGAAAATAAGGAGAAATGGTTAAGGAACACTAGGTTGAAGTTTAGGATGAGGTTAGTTTCAATATTGAATCTTTTAAACTTCAAAACTTTAAATTTTGGGTTTCCTAAAGGTTTAGAAACTCCAAGTCATTGTTGGTGCAATGACAGAAATTTGGAGCATGTGTTTAGGGGGAGTTACTCTTTAAGGACATGAAAATTATTTTTCAAACACCTTGGAAGGTGATTAACCTTCTTTAGAGAAAATGCTTAAGGTTGAACATTGAAAAATAATGGAGAGTGGATATCTTCGTTGTTAAGTTATGAATGTGCGTGGATAAGCAGTGTGACGTGGTTTAATGCTCAAGGGTGAGCATTGGATACAGTGAAGGGTTTGTGACCTTCATTATAGTGTTGTGACCAATATATGAGGTTGTGAACAACATTGGGTAACTCTTCAGGGGGAGAGTTTTTGATGCGTGCTAATAAGGGGAGAATGTAGGGTTTAAATTAGGCCTTCATTGCCCTTCTTGGAATGTTTGGGGGAGAATGCTCTCTTGGAAAGGGAGAGAATGCAAGAAACCCCCATTCATGCATAAACATGAAGGAAAGTTGAGGCTATGAGATTAGCCTAACTTAAAAGTATTGTCAAACATCAAAAAGGGGGAGATTATTAGTGTAATATCCCTAGGTCAAGGTTAACCTAGTTGACTAAGTTTGAGTTGGCTCAAGCTTGAGTCTTAATGTTTGGGTTTCGATGTTTGACAATACATGGAGATTGCAAACATAATCATCCGATTGGGGAGATTGTGATTGTAATGCCCCGCCTTCTACTGGCTGGGCTGTAAGGCCAGAACGTCACATTATGCTGTGCTAAACTATATCCATGACCATCACTAAATCTAGATGCGGAAGCTGTACTAATTGAAACTTTGCTAAGCTCTTATCATTTCTTTATTCTATATGTGCTAAGGGGTGTAATCTAAACTATTCATGACATATTTTACATCCCCCATGGTCAAGGAACTGAACTAAGGGTCTTCCGACTGTTGTCAGGCCTCCCAATCGATCCATGGATCGATTGGAATGGTCTAATCGATCCAGTGATCGACCCAGCATGCTACTGTATGCGGAACTTAGGTTGGATCGATCCAGTGATCGATCCAGCACGCTACTGTGCTCGGGGCAATATTCTGGATCGATCGGCTGATCGATCCAGACTGGCCAATCGATCCAGTGATCGATCCCAGGGCTTTCTGTTTGCGACAGAAGGCATCCGAATCGGTCGGCTGATCGATCCAGGAGCTTACTGTTCGCGATACGAACTTCTCAATCGATCGGCCGATCGATTGAGAAGCCTCCAATCGATCGGCCGATCGATTGGGGTTTCTGATTTCGTACCAGAAGTCTGATTTCAGCACTGTTTCGTGCCTCAATCACACATACAAGTTCTAAAACAACTGGGAAACATTCTAACATCACATAACCAATGTTCTAAGCATGGTAGAGTGCATAATTTACTAGTTCATGACATTTAACATACTAAGGTGCGGAATAATAAAATGCTAGCAGTTCTAATGTTCAAAACAAAACTCGCTGTAATTCCCTAAGATCTTTGTTCCAAGTTCCATCCACACACATCTTCATCATTGCATTGACCTCCAGCCTCCGCTAGTCCATCTTCCCTTTACCTTTATCTGCAGTATAAGGAAAATAGTATCTGTAAGCTTGAGAGCCTAGTAAGAAACCATCTACCTCACTAAAACATGCATACGATGCAAATTATGTTTTTAAAATAATGCTATTTGAAATACATTCTGAATATGCTAAGCATGACATGACATACAACACATAAAAGCAAAATTGATCATGGCAATAAAGCTAATTATAAACTATCATGTTGTATCAACAGAAAGCTAAACTGGCACCAAAGCTAGGATAGGCTAATACTAATCTGGTGTTAAAGCTGTACTAAACTCACATAACTATTTTGTGATGTTTGAAAACTATATTCATAAATAATAGATGAAAATACTAATCATGCTGCTGATGGGCCCGACAACTGTACTTGCTGTGCGCGCATCCCTAACTAACTCCGGGGTTACAAATTCCGAATCTAGTAGGGTTTACTAGGTTAGCTGAACCTAGGGACGACTATGGGAGCCCAACCCAATGGATATCTAATCCAGTACAGTGCCACTGATAAAATAAAATACTGGTTATAACTGAATTTTGCTATTCTTGCTATTTCTAGGTTATCTGATCCCAGAGCTAGGTTATCTGAACCTAGAGGCGACTGTGGGAGCCCACCCATTGGACTGTAGTCCCATATAAGCTGTAGTAAAACTGCATATACTAATTAAATGCTTCTATTGCATTTAGCTAAATTATTAAAATGCCTAAGTCGCATTTTAATTTCGCTGAACATACTATCGAATACTTGGCGTGCACTGTTGCACACCCTATGTGCCCAAAAGTCCATATACTACTAAACTAAAGCATGCAATCACACGAGAACTACTTATATTGCAGGTGAGGGGTTTCTTACCTCCTGTTCGAATTTTCTTACAAATCTAATCGCTAGGTTTTCCAGAGGAGAGATCTCTTCGACGATCTTCTCGCGTCTATGCGTTCCTCTCGCGGAGGGGAGCGTCCTCGTGTCGGAGTCGTCGCCGGAAAGTACCCCTATGGCCCTAGGGACGGAACCCTAGGTGTGCTTGTGGTTGGCGCCGAGAGAAGAAGAGGAGAAGGGGGTGGCGTGGCTAGGGTGAGGGTGAGGAAAAGTTACGTTAAAAATAACTCTTCACTTATTAATTCCCTATTTATATTAAGTGGTTAATTTCGCCCAACTCTAATATAAATTTAATTGCCTCCCTTTTCTTTCAGCACGGCCCTGCTGGGTTCACTTGGTTACTGGAGTCCGCTATAAGTCGTAGGATCCAATAGGTCTCGGGTTCAATTCCCGCGTAGGCTATTTTACGATTCCATTTATTTTTGCTACCTCCGCTACTCTAAAAATTCTGTAAAAATATCCTAAAATTCCCGAAAAATACTAGGATATTTCTAACAATTATTTTGAGAATTTTCAGGCATTACAATCTGTTGGTGCGGGAAGCATCTAACGATCGAACTTGAGTTTTGATAATGGCAAAGGATTCAAAGTTAAGGTGTATTGTGAACTAACATGTTGAATGAGTATTTCAGGAAAAGTCCTAACTGCGGTTAGGCAGGTGAAAAACCCTAGGGGGTGGTAACCCTAGGTCCTAGGGGGTGGTAACCCTAGGTGGAGAAAAGTCCTAGCTGCGGTTAGGCAAAGGGAAAAACCCTAGGGGGTGGTAACCCTATGCAGAAAGTCTTGGCAGGTCGATGGCTTCAGGCAAAAGTCCTAGGGGGTGGTAACCCTAGGTGGAAAGTCCTGGTGTCGCGAACCAGGTGAAAAACTGGACTAGCCGGGAAGCGGATGTCCAGCAGAAAGTCCGGAAGCGTCGAGTGCTGAGCAAAAGTCCAGTCGATCTGGAGGATCGCACTGGCAACAGGTAAATCTCCTGAGAGGAGTAGGTGAGGACGCGTTCCCCGTAGAGGGAACAGTAGGCGTCGGGTCGACCTAGGGTTTCCGGTCGGAAATCCGAAGTCAGACCCGGACAGTCCGGAGACTGTCATACTATTATTTTGTGTTAACTTTGTGTTGCAGGTATTTTTGGATTAACATACTTGCAGGTACCAAAACACAAAGAAGAACTCGGATGAACAGTGTCCGAGGCGCCTCCATGAGGCTTGGAGGCGCCTCGGGTGCAAAACCTAAAGCTGGCCGCGAAGTGGAGCTGGAGGCGCCTTCATAGGGATTGAAGGCGCCTTGGACCATTGAAGGCGCCTTGGAGCTTGTTGATGGCGCCTTCAGGTTGGGATAAGCAACAGTCAGCGGAGGTTATCACAGCGCAGGAACAGGGATAAGTTTTGGGGTTCAAGGCGCCTTGACTGGCACTGGAGGCGCCTTGAACGCCCAATAAAAGGACATCTCGACCAGCAGCTTGAATAATCGTCTTCCAAGTGAACTGTCTGCTACAAGCTGCCTACGAGACGATCCCGAAGTGCTGTAACGACACCCCGACAACCCGGAGCTTCAGATTTAGTCTCTTGTTGTCGGTATAATCTTTTTACTGCTTTGAACTGTAATTAGTTTGTAATAGTTTTTACGAGCTTATAGTTGTTGCCCACCGGAAGCGATCAAGGATCGCGGGCCTTCGAGTAGGAGTCGCCTTAGGCTCCGAACGAAGTAAAATCGACTTGTGTCTTTGTGTTGTTTGTTTTTATTCCGCTGCGTTTTTACTCGAGTGTTTTACGAATCAAACGAAATAGCCACGAGTGCTATTCACCCCCCCCTCTAGCACGTCTCGATCCAACAATTGGTATCAGAGCGGGGTCGCTTTGAAGAGGTGAAACCACCATTCAAGCATTTCTTTTGTGGCTTTTTTTTTTCGTCTTTATAGGGTAAAAATAATTTTGGCAAAATTATTTTTGAAACCACCATTACGCCTTTCGTTTTTTCCCTCCAAAATTATTTTTGAAAAATTCATTTTCATCCTTTCACGGTTTATTAGTATTGATAAAATATTGAATTTGGCAAAATTTGAAATAATATTTTTTAAATATTTTTAATAATATTTTATTATTATTTTATTATTATTTTTCTTTTTCTCTCGAAACTCGTAAATTTTTATTTCTATCCTTCTACCACACTACTAATCCAAGATTAAGTCCTGGGACAAGTTTTTTGCTATTTTTTTTGTGTGCAAGGTTCTTTTAAAATGGCATTCCAAGAAGGATTCTGCACCGTCTGACCGCCGCTCTTTTCTGGTAAGAACTTTGGATATTGGAAGAACCGGATGGAATACCACCTCAAGACGCAAGTCGAGATGTGGATCATCATCCAGACCGGACTCGAACTTCCACGTGACGTCACCGGAAAACTTATCTCATGCATCAACTGGGATTCTAGCACAATGAGAAAAGTCGAAGCCGATGCCAAAGCGACCTGCATGCTACAATGCGGCCTAACCGATGAAGAACTGAACCGCATCGGCCCCTTCGCAAGTGCAAAAGAGTTGTGGCAAAAATTGATTGAGCTACACGAAGGTATTTCCGACGCTCAAGTAAGTAAGCATAATTTAATAAATGATTTATTTGAATTAGATGAGCAGAATAATACTACTTCGGCCGAGGATGGTATTACGATGGCTGCAGGTACAAGTAAGACAGAGGAAAAGATATGGTCCGAGTCATCAGACGAATCTGAATCCGATGAAGAAGAACAAGCAAGCCTCCTCGCTCTACCAGTACTAGCACATGTTGTTGAAACAGAGTCTGAGTTCGAGTCCGATTCAGAAATCGAGAGCGAATCAGACACCGAGTCCGAGCGAAGCCACGGATCCGTATCCGTTTCAGAAGGACCCAAAACCACTGTAAGTGCTTTAATGTCTAGTATTAACTTAGATGACTCGAAAAATTTAATTCCATACTTGCTTAAGAAGTTGGCAAAATCCAACGTCCGGGTTAAGTCGCTCCAAAAGGAGGTAACAACCCTTAAGGAAGCGACTGACTCGAGTTCTTTAACTGAGTCAGTTCAAATTGGAAGTTCAACTCAAGTCCAACAACTTGAGGAAGAAAATTCCAATCTGAAAGCTCAAATTAAAGAACTCAAGAACACGTTGGAACGGTTCACCTTGGGTTCCAAGAATCTGGATCTGGTTCTTGGAAAACAGCGAGCCGTTTACAACAAAGCCGGACTTGGATTTAAGACCAAAACGAAATACAAATCGTATTTATCATTAGTTAATAGAAATAATATAAAGGTAGTCCAAGCATGGGTCCCCAAGTCCAATTTGATCAATCAAGTTGGACTTGGCCAATACTGGGTTCCGAAGGATCAAATACACTACCTCGATAGACCATATCGAGGCCATGATCCAGGGGGAGCAAAAAGAAAAACGATATTAATCAAACCAACTTAATTCAAAATTCAAAATTAAAATAAAATTCAAAAATTCAAAAATGAAATTACAAATTCTAAATTCGAAATTAAATTAAATTTAAAATTCAAATTACAAATTCAAAATTTGAAATTAAAATAAAATTCAAAAATGAAATTACAAATTCTAAATTCGAAATTAAATTAAATTCAAAATTCAAATTACAAATTCAAAATTTAAAATTAAATTAAAGTTCAAAAATTCAAAAGTCAATAGAAGGAGGATCCAGAATAGCTGGCACCCCCAACTAAATTACCCGACTGGGTAACCGAACTTAATCTACCCGGAATGGGTAAACAAGAGTAGACAACCCAGCAGGGTAATTAAGGTTAGATAAATGGGCGAGGTTTAACTTGACCCACGGTACTAGTGAAGTTTTTTGGATGATAGTACGTTAGGGAAGCTTGGGCATCGCATGTCTAGGAAGATATGACTTCGACCTGGTGCATTTGGCCAAGTGGAACTAACCGAAGCTACCCTTAAATGGATCCTAACTAGTTAGACCAAGGTTTAGTATTAAGTTCAGTGGGTAGGACTATTTGGAAAACCTCGAAGGCATGGTTACTTTAATGAGTTCCTTGTGACTCACCATAGCCCAGAAGTTTATCCAAAGAATGCATACTTGTTGAACCCAAAACTAAATCTAAATCTAACACAAAGTTAAACCAAACCCTTAAATTGAACATCAATTCATCTCACAAAATTTATAGGATTACCTGATTGAAAACTTAGATCGGGTGAGATGACTAAGGAATTTAAAATTCAAATTAAACTCATAACTATAATTCTATAATTAATTAATCAATTTGAAAAATCTTTTTTTTAAAAAAAATTCTTTTCAAAATTCATTTTAAAATCTTTTTCAAAACTTAATTTCAAAATCATTTTAAACTATATTTCAAAAATCATTTTAAAATCTTTTCAAAAATTAATTTCAAAATCCTTTCAAAATTTAATTTCGAAATCATTTTAAAATCTTTGAAAAATTATTTCAAAATCAATTTAAAAATCTTTTAAAATTTAATTTCGAAATCATTTTAAAATCTTTGAAAAATTATTTCAAAATCATTTTAAAAATCTTTTAAAACTTAATTTCAAAATTCTTTAAAATTATTTGAAAAATAATTTCAAAATCATTTTAAAAATCTTTTAAAACTTAATTTCAAAATTCTTTAAAATTATTTGAAAAATATTTTCAAAATCATTTCAAAATCTTTAAAACTTATTTCAAAAGTCTTTAAAATTTATTTGAAAAATATTTTCAAAATATTTTCAAAATCATTTCAAAATCTTTAAAACTTCATTTCAAAATTCTTTAAAATTATTTGAAAAATCTTTTCAAAATCATTTTAAAAATCTTTTAAAACTTTATTTCAAAATCTTTTCAAAATCATTTCAAAATCTTTAAAACTTCATTTCGAAATTCTTTAAAATTTATTTGAAAAATATTTTCAAAATATTTTAAAAATCATTTCAAAATCTTTAAAACTTCATTTCAAAATTCTTTAAAATTATTTGAAAAATCTTTTCAAAATCATTTTAAAAATCTTTTAAAACTTTATTTCAAAATATTTTCAAAATCATTTCAAAATCTTTAAAACTTCATTTCAAAATTCTTTAATATTTATTTGAAAAATATTTTCAAAATATTTTCAAAATCATTTCAAAATCTTTAAAACTTATTTCAAAATTCTTTAAAATTTATTTGAAAAATATTTATAAAATCTTTTCAAAATCATTTCAAAATCTTTAAAACTTATTTCAAAATTCTTTAAAATTTATTTGAAAAATATTTTAAAAATATTTTCAAAATCATTTCAAAATCTTTAAAGCTTATTTCAAAATTCTTTAAAATTTATTTGAAAAATATTTTCAAAATATTTTCAAAATCATTTCAAAATCTTTAAAACTTATTTCAAAATTCTTTAAAATTTATTTGAAAAATATTTTAAAAATCTTTTCAAAATCATTTCAAAATCTTTAAAACTTCATTTCAAAATTATTTAAAATTTATTTGAAAAATATTTTCAAAATCTTTTCAAAATATTTTCAAAATATTTTCAAAATCATTTCAAAATCTTTAAAACTCATTTCAAAATTCTTTAAAATTTATTTGAAAAATATTTTCAAAATCTTTTCAAAATCATTTCAAAATCTTTAAAACTTTATTTCAAAATTATTTGAAAAATCTTTTCAAAATCATTTTAAAAATCTTTTAAAACTTTATTTCAAAATTATTTGAAAAATCTTTTCAAAATCATTTCAAAATCTTTAAAACTTATTTCAAAATTCTTTAAAATTTATTTGAAAAATATTTTCAAAATCTTTTCAAAATACTTAACAAAGCTATTATCTTCATAAGTTTAGCTAAGTCTTTGATAAAAGTATTTTAAAAGTAAAAATCTTAGCTAAACTGAGTCTTGATCAATTTTTTTTCTAAACTCCCTCCTTAAAAACTAAGAATTTAAAGTGTTGTGATATCACAAAAATTTGTTTAGTTACTTGTTAAAGACAAAAATAATCTTATCTCAGCTAAAAGTCTCTCTCAAACTAAAGGAAATGGAAATATTAAGATTAAGCATGTTTGTAGTTTAGGGCTCTGATACCTGATCAACACCAATTAGATAATTTAATTTAAAATCTATTGAACTTGACTCATGCTTGGACTTAAGAACCAACTAAATAACCTAAACCAAATTTTTAGCTACTTCATTCCCTCCTTGTCCTAAAATTTAATATTGTTTAAAATTATGCTAAGTTTTTTTAACCTAAGCTATAGTTTTCAAAATACAATACTTGCAAAGAGCTTAGCTAAGGTTCAATCTTTATTTTCAAAATTTTAAAACTTAGCCCACAAAAATGTCTTCTTAAAAATCACTTAGGCTCCAAATCTTTCACTAACAAAATCTATACATATAGTGTAACTAGCTTTTTCAACTTAGTTAAAGACTATCAAAAGGTTCCACCGTCTAGTGGTTTCCAAAGAGCTAACATCATCCATTCACTTAGCTAAAAGTAAGAAATGAAAAACTGTTAAGTGTTTTCAAAATCTTGTTATCCATCTTTAAAAATCAACTGCCTATTTTTGCTTATTTTTTGATATATGGCAAAGAGGGAGAGTAGGAAATTCAAAATCAAAAGTAAAAAGTGTTTTATTAAGGGGGAGAAACTTTATTTTAAAAAGGAAACCCTGTATTAAGGGGGAGCTTCACAAAGAGTTTAAGTGTTAGCTTAAGTTAGGCGTTGATTTGATTTTATATACTTAAGCTTGCTCACTTAAAACCTTTTTAAGCATTCGTTTTTACTTAACTTTGAATTTGGGTTGCCATAATCAAAAAGGGGGAGATTGTTGGTGCGGGAAGCATCTAACGATCGAACCTGAGTTTTGATAATGGCAAAGGATTCAAAGTTAAGGTGTGTTGTGAACTAACATGTTGAATGAGTATTTCAGAAAAGTCCTAACTGGTTAGGCAGTGAAAACCCTAGGGGTGGTAACCCTAGGTGGAGAAAAGTCCTAGCTGCGGTTAGGCAAAGGGAAAACCCTAGGGGTGGTAACCCTAGGTCATAGGGGTGGTAACCCTATGCGGAAAGTCTTGGCAGTTCGATGGCTTCAGGCAAAAGTCCTAGGGGTGGTAACCCTAGGTGGAAAGTCCTGGTGTCGCGAACCAGGTGAAAGACTGGACTAGCCAGGGAAGCGGATGTCCAGCAGAAAGTCCGGGCGTCGAGTGTCGAGCAAAAGTCAATGATCGGAGGATCGACCGGCAAAAGTAAATCTCCGAGAGGAGTAGGTGAGGGCGCTCCCCGTAGAGGAACAATAGGCGTTGGTCGACCTAGGGTTTCCGGAAAAGAAAAGAGACTGTCATAATTTCATATTCATACTATTATTTTGTGTTAACTTTATGTTGCAGGTATTTTTGGATTAACATACTTGCAGGTACCAAAAACACAAAGAAGAACTCGGATGAACAGTGTCCGAGGCGCCTCCATGAGGCTTGGAGGCGCCTCCATGAGGCTTGGAGGCGCCTCGGGTGCAAAACCTGAAGCTGGCTGCGAAGTGGAGCTGGAGGCGCCTTCATAGGGATTGAAGGCGCCTTGGACCATTGAAGGCGCCTTCAGGTTGGGATAAGCAACAGTCAGCGGAGGTTATCACAGCGCAGGAACAGGGATAAGTTTTGGGGTTCAAGGCGCCTTGACTGGCACTGGAGGCGCCTTGAACGCCCAATAAAAGGACATCTCGACCAGCAGCTTGAATAATCGTCTTCCAAGTGAACTGTCTGCTACAAGCTGCCTACAAGACGATCCCGAAGTGCTGTAACAACACCCCGACAACCCGGAGCTTCAGATTTAGTCTCTTGTTGTCGGTATAATCTTTTTACTACTTTGAACTGTAATTAGTTTGTAATAGTTTTTACGAGCTTATAGTTGTTGCCCACCGGAAGCGATCAAGGATCGCGGGCCTTCGAGTAGGAGTCGCCTTAGGCTCCAAACGAAGTAAAATCGACTTGTGTCTTTGTGTTGTTTGTTTTTATTCCGCTGTGTTTTTACTCGAGTGTTTTACGAATCAAACGAAATAGCCACGAGTGCTATTCACCCCCCCTCTAGCACGTCTCGATCCAACACAATCCCCCATACCTTATAAAAAGTTCGTCCTCGAACTTAGAATAATTCTGGGTACTTCTGCCTCATACTAGTTTCTGTCTCCCAAGTTGCCTCTTCTGCTGTGTGATTTTGCTAAATGACTTTTACTAATGGTACCTCCTTGTTTCGCAATTTCTTAACTGCTCGGTCTATTATCTGAATAGGCCTACTATCATAGCTGAGGTCTTCGCGGACTGGTACCGACTGGGGCTCAATCACCTGGGTGGCATTTGGGATATGCTTCTTCAGCATAGAGACATGAAATACATTATGGATGGCTGACATCTCCTGTGGTAGCTCTAGCTCATATGCTACCTTGCCAACTCTTCTAGTGATAAGGTATGGTCCCACATATCTGGGACTCAATTTGCCCTTCTTCCCAAAACGCATTACTCCCTTCATGGGAGCTGCTCTGAGGAACACTAAATCCCCAGCTGAAAACTCTAAGGATCTGCGCCGTGTATCAGCATAGCTTTTCTGGCGGATCTGAGCTGTCTCTATCCTCTGGCGGATCTGCTGTATAGCTGCTGTGGTGTCTGCTACTAGATCTGTCTGGAGTTCTAGTTCCTTCTGTTCACCACTCTCATACCAGCAGATTGGAGATCTATACCTCCGCCCATAGAGAGTCTCGTAAGGTGACATACTGATAGTGGCCTGATAGCTATTGTTGTATGCAAATTCTGCTAAACTCAGATATTTGCACCAACTTCCCTTGAAGTCTAGGGCACATGCTCGGAGTATATCTTCGAGTACCTGATTTACTCGCTCCGTTTGACCATCTGTCTGAGAATGGAAGGCTGTGCTGAATTTTAACTTAGTGCCCAATGCTGACTGTACACACTCCCAGAAGTGTGATGTGAACCTACTGTCTCTGTCTGATATAATGGTCCGTAGGACTCCATGTAGTCTGACGATCTCCTTGAGATACAACTGAGCTAGCTGTTCCAAGGAGTAGGATATCCTGATAGCTAAGAAGTGGACTGATTTAGTCAATCTGTCGACTATTACCCAGATGGCGTCGAAGCCATTCGTGGTTCTGGGTAATCCCACTATGAAATCCATGGAAATATCTTCCGACTTCCATTCTGGGATTTGGATAGGCTGCAGAACTCCTCCTGGTCTCTGGTGTTCTGCCTTGACCCTCTGGCAGGTCAGACAGGTGCTAACATATCTAGCGATGTCTCTTTTCATCCCGGCCCACCAAAATCATTTCTTTAGATCTTGGTACATCTTGGTGGAACCTGGATGCATCGCATAAGGAGTCCTGTGAGCCTCATCTAAAATCTCCCTCTTTAGTTCCTCCTGATCTGGAACACATAGCCTGTCACTGAAATATAATACCCCACTATCGGATACTCTGAATTCTCTACTTTCTGATTTTGCTAACCCTTGCTTGATTTTCTGAATTTCAGGATCCCGTTCCTGAGCTGTCTGGATGTCACCAAGCAGGGTAGATGCTAATGTCATAGTAGAGAGTTGTCCCACTATGAGTTCGAGACCAAAATCTGTGATCTCTTTCTGTAGGGGCGGTGACATGGCTGCTAGGGATAGTAAGGTAGCACTGGACTTTCTGCTAAGTGCGTCTGCCACCTTATTGGCTTTTCCTAGGTGGTAGAGGATGTCTATGTCATAATCTTTGACCAGCTCAAGCCATCTACGCTGTCGCATATTCAGATCCTTCTAAGTGAAGAAGTACTTCAAACTCTGATGATCTGTATACACTCTGCACTGAGCTCCATACAAGTAATGTCTCCAAATTTTGAGGGCGAACACAACTGCTGCAAGCTCAAGGTCATGAGTAGGATAATTCCTCTCATAGTCCTTGAGTTGTCTGGAGGCATAGGCGATTACCTTGCCATCTTGCATCAGTACTGCTCCTAGTCCCAATTTAGAGGCATCACTATAAATATCAAAGCTGCCTGTGTTTTCTGGTAGAGTCAGAATAGGTGCGCTGGTCAATCTCCTTTTTAGCTCGCTGAAGCTGTTCTCACAGTCCTCTGTCCACTGAAATTTTCTGTTCTTCCTGGTGAGAGCTGTCAGTGGGGAGGCTATCCTGGAGAAGTCCTCTACGAATTTTCTGTAATAACCTGCTAATTCCAGAAAGCTTCTGATCTCACTGGCGTTCTTGGGTCTTTTCCAGTTACTCACAGCTTCTATTCTACTGGGGTCTACCATGATGCCATCCCTTGAGATGATGTGGCCCAGGAAGGACACCTGATCTAACCAAAATTCACATTTCGTGAATTTGGCGTACAGCTGGTTCTGCTGAAGAGTCTGCAATACTATTTTCAGGTGCTCTGCGTGTTCTTCCTGAGTTCCTGAATAGATAAGAATGTCATCGATAAATACAATAACAAATCTATCTAGGTAGTCCCTGAATACTCTGTTCATGAGGTCCATGAAAGTAGCTGGAGCATTTGTCACGCCAAAGGGCATGACTACGAACTCATAATGTCCGCATCTAGTCCTGAATGCTGTCTTGGGTATATCCCTTTCTTTAACTTTCACCTGATAACTGAGGTCTATCTTAGAGAACACTGCTGCTCCCTTTAGCTGATCGAACAGGTCATCTATTCTGGGAAGAGGATACCTGTTCTTAATCGTGACTTGGTTCAGTGCTCTGTAATCTATACACAGGCGCATGCTCCCGTCCTTCTTCTTCACGAACAATACAGGCGCTCCCCATGGTGAGTGACTAGGACGTATGAAGCCCTTGTCAAGCAGCTCCTGTAGTTGCTCATGAAGTTCCTTCAGTTCTGCTGGAGCCATGCGGTAGGGTGCCTTAGAGATAGGATTTGTACCGGGAATGAGTTCTATCTCAAATTCAATCTCCTTGTCGGGTGCTAGACCTGGTAACTCCTCAGGGAAGACTGCTGGGTAGTCACACACAACTCGGACCTCTGCTAGCTGTTGGTCCTTGTCCTGACTGGTATTGACTATTTGTGCTAGGAATCCCGTACATCCTGAATCCATTAATTTCTGTGCTTTTAGAGCTGAGAGAAACTTCTTGGCCTTTCTCTTTGGTTCTCCGATGTACTCGAACTGCACTTCTGCTTCCGGTTGGAATACGACTTTCTGTTTCCGGCACTCTATAGAGGCACCGTATCTGATCAGGAAGTTCATTCCAAAGATGACATCATAATCAGTCATATCTAGCACTATCAGATCACAAAAGAGTTCTCTGTCTGCTATAATAACTGGCACTGCTCGGAGCCAGTGCGTGGATGCCATAATTTCTCCGGAAGGTAGCGTCGTCAAAAATTGGCTACTGAGTACCTCTGGAGGTATCACTAACTTTTCGGCAAATGCCCTGGATATATAAGAATGGGTTGCCCCAGTATCGAATAAGACAGTTGTACTTTGCTGTAAAATACTGATCTGACCTGTAACAACTGTCGAGGCATTTGCTACGTCCTCTCTGGTGAGTGAGTAGATCCTCGCATTGGTCGTAGCTGGAGGGGCCTCTAATTTGCCCTGGCTGATGTGTGGACCATCTAGAACGGCCTGCATCTGATGTAGCTGTGCTGGCTGGCCTCCGTACTGAATCGGCTGTGGTTGAGGAAGAATTGTCTTGTTTGGGCACTGCTTAGCCATATGCCCTTCCTGTCCACATTCAAAGCATCCTCGTGTGCCCTTACGACAAATTCCAGGGTGGAATTTCCCACAAGTAGCACATTTGGGATAACTAGGCTGTTTACTAGCTGGTCCTCCTTTCGGGTAACTCCCTGGTTTCCCTTTCCAGTTAGAGCTGTGGCTCTGTTGTTTCTGAGTACCTGAACCTCCTTGTCCTTTGGACTCTGAGAGGACTTGCTTCTGCTGCTTGATATTGTTCTGGTAGTGTTCGATGGTCAGAGCACTGCTGACTAGTTCTTCGGTGGTTTGCGGCCTATGAACGCCGCCAGCCACGTTCATCGCTATTTCCGGCCTCAGCATCTTGAGCATCAACCGAACTCGTTCTTTTTCTGTGCTGACTAGTTCAGGACATAGACGAGCCAATCTGTTGAATTTCTTCACGGCTTCCTCCACTGAAAGGTTGCCCTGGCGAAACTCAGTGAACTCGTCGTAGTGGCGGTTTGTGACCCGCATGTGAAAGAACTCCTCAAAGAATTCTTTCTCGAGGTCAACCCATGTCATCTGGTTTACTGGGCGCTTCGCTTAATTCTCTCCCATCACATACGTGTGTCTCCTGTTAGGCAGAATGAGGCGCACTTCACATTCTCGTGTTCTGGCCAGTCCAGAAGCTCCATCGTGCTCTCTAGTGTTTTGAACCAGGCTTGAGCATCCCATGGTTCACTGGTGCCGGAGAAGTTCTCGGGCTTGACTCTCTGCCACTGGATCAGATAGGCTTCTCTCTTTGCCTCTGTTGCTGGGGCTACTAGTACTGTAGGCTGGACTGGTGGAACCTCTATAACTACTGGGGTTGCTATGTTTGGTTTTGGGGTGACAGTGGGAGTATTCTGCTGATTAGCCTTTAAGGTGGCTATCTCCTGTTGCTGTTAATGCTGTAAGGTCTGGGGGAGGCACTGAACTGCCTGCCTCGTGCTGGGGCTCAGTAGCTGGCGTCCTTCTAGCTGGGCGTCCTCTTGCCATTTCTAAAGGAAGAGAGGACATACATAACTAATACTATCACCTTTAACTAATTACTATAATCAACCATGTTAAACATTATCATATATCAACATGCTTTAGCTATCTATAAACATGACAGTAAGAAAATATAAGTAAGAGGAGAGGTGTTCTTACTTGGAAGCTGCAGGTTCAATGCTGATGTGTGTGAAGGAAGTATGGAACTTGCTCTGATACCACTCTGTAACGCCCCGCCTTCTACTGGCTGGGCTGTAAGGTCGGAACGTCACATTATGCTGTGCTAAACTATATCCATGACCATCACTAAATCTAGATGCGGAAGCTGTACTAATTGAAACTTTTCTAAGCTCTTATCATTTATTTATTCTATATGTGCTAAGGGGTGTAATCTAAACTATTCATGACATATTTTACATCCCCCATGGTCAAGGAACTGAACTAAGGGTCTTCCGATTGTTGTCAGGCCTTCCAATCGATCCATGGATCGATTGGAATGGTCTAATCGATCCAGTGATCGACCCAGCATGCTACTGTATGCGGAACTTAGGTTGGATCGATCCAGTGATCGATCCAGCACGCTACTGTGCTCGGGGCAATATTCTGGATCGATCGGCTGATCGATCCAGATTGGCCAATCGATCCAGTGATCGATCCCAGGGCTTTCTGTTCGCGACAGAAAGCATCCGGATCGGTCGGCTGATCGATCCATGAGCTTACTGTTCGCGGTACGAACTTCTCAATCGATCGACCGATCGATTGAGAAGCCTCCAATCGATCGACCGATCGATTGGGGTTTCTGATTTCGTACCAGAAGTCTGATTTCAGCACTGTTTCATGCCTCAATCACACATACAAGTTCTAAAACAACTGGGAAACATTCTAACATCACATAACCAATGTTCTAAGCATGGTAGAGTGCATAATTTACTAGTTCATGACATTTAACATACTAAGGTGCGGAATAATAAAATGCTAACAGTTCTAATGTTCAAAACAAAACTCGCTGCAATTCCCTAAGATCTTTGTTCCAAGTTCCATCCACACACATCTTCATCATTGCATTGACCTCCAGCCTCCGCTAGTCCATCTTCCCTTTACCTTTATCTGCAGTATAAGGAAAATAGTATCTGTAAGCTTGAGAGCCTAGTAAGAAACCATCTACCTCACTAAAACATGCATACGATGCAAATTATGTTTTTAAAATAATGCTATTTGAAATACATTCTGAATATGCTAAGCATGACATGGCATACAACACATAAAAGCAAAATTGATCATGGCAATAAAGCTAATTATAAACTATCATGTTGTATCAACAGAAAGCTAAACTGGCACCAAAGCTAGGCTAGGCTAATACTAATCTGGTGTTAAAGCTGTACTAAACTCACATAACTATTTTGTGATGTTTGAAAACTATATTCATAAATAATAGATGAAAATACTAATCATGCTGCTGATGGGCCCGACAACTGTACTTGCTGTGCGCGCATCCCTAACTAACTCCGGGGTTACAAATTCCGAATCTAGTAGGGTTTACTAGGTTAGCTGAACCTAGGGACGACTATGGGAGCCCAACCCAATGGATATCTAATCCAGTACAGTGCCACTGATAAAATAAAATACTGGTTATAACTGAATTTTGCTATTCTTGCTATTTCTAGGTTATCTGATCCCAGAGCTAGGTTATCTGAACCTAGAGGCGACTGTGGGAGCCCACCCATTGGACCGTAGTCCCATATAAGCTGTAGTAAAACTGCATATACTAATTAAATGCGCTGAACATACTATCGAACACTTGGCGTGCACTGTTGAACACCCTATGTGCCCAAAAATCCATATACTACTAAACTAAAGCATGCAATCACACGAGAGCTACTTATACTGTAGGTGAGGGGTTTCTTACCTCCTGTTCGAATTTTCTTACAAATCTAATCGCTAGGTTTTCCGGAGGAGAGATCTCTTCGATGATCTTCTCGCGTCTATGGGTTCCTCTCGCGGAGGGGAGCGTCCTCGTGTCGGAGTCGTCGCCGGAAAGTACCCCTATGGCCCTAGGGACGGAACCCTAGGTGTGCTTGTGGTTGGCGCCGAGAGAAGAAGAGGAGAAGGGGGCGGCGTGGCTAGGGGGAGGGTGAGGAAAAGTTACGTTAAAAATAACTCTTCACTTATTAATTCCCTATTTATATTAAGTTGTTAATTTCGCCCAACTCTAATATAAATTTAATTGCCTCCCTTTTCTTTCAGCACGGCCCTGCTGGGTTCACTTGGTTACTGGAGTCCGCTATAAGTCGTAGGATCCAATAGGTCTCGGGTTCAATTCCCGCGTAGGCTATTTTACGATTCCATTTATTTTTGCTACCTCCGATACTCTAAAAATTATATAAAAATATCCTAAAATTCCTGAAAAATACTAGGATATTTCTAACAATTATTTTGAGAATTTTCGGGCATTACAGTGATACAATTCTCCTCTAGTCAAGGACTAATCAGTTAGATGTGAAGAAGAGTCAAGTAGGTCAAAGGGTTGATCGGATACTTGACTGGGAAAGTCCTAACTAGAGGTTAGGAAAGGGAAAGTCCTTGTGAGTGAAGCCAGACAGTTGGAGATCCTGGTGAGTGAAGTCAGGTAAAATACCTAGTGAGTGAATCTAGGCAGTTAGGAAATCCTGGTGAGTGAAGCCATGTGAAAGACCTAGTGAGTGAAGGTAGGCAGGTGAATCTCCCTGTGAGTGAAGCCTGGCAATGCGAAAATCCTAGTGAGTGAAGCCAGGTGAAAGACCTAGTGAGTGAAGCTAGGCAGATGAAAAGTCCTGGTGAGTGAAGCTAAGCAGATGGAAATGTTGGTGCAACCTTAGGTTAAGGTTGACCTGGGTGACCTGACTCGAGTTGACCTGACTCGAGTTGTATTTGACGAGAATAGAAAAGTTCTATTATGATGTTTGATGAGAATAGAAAAGTTCTATTCTGATGTTTGACGAGAATAGAAAAGTTGTATTCTGATGTTTGACAGAATACAAACTTGGGAGATTGTGGGTGCAATCTTTGGTCAAGGTTGACCTGGTTGACCCGAGGTGAGTCGACCTGATTTGGAAAATCCTGATAAGTGAAGCCAGGTAAAAGTCCTGGTGAGTGAAGCCAGGCAAGGGAAATCCAGATAGGTTAAGGTTGACCAGACATCTGGTGAAAAGTCCAAGTATGGGAACTTGGCAACGGAAAAGTCCAAGTATGGAGACTTGGCACGGAAAAGTCCTAGTGAGTGAAGCTAGGCAGTTTGGAAGTCCTGGTGAGTGAAGCCAGGCAGATGGAAAACCCTGGTGAGTGAAGCCAGGTAAAAGTCCTGGTGAGTGAAGCCAGGTAAAAGCCCTAGTGAGTGAAGCTAGGCAGTTTGGAAGTCCTGGTGAGTGAAGCCAGGCAGATTGGAAATCCTGGTGAGGGAAGCCAGGTGAAAATCCTAGTAAGTGAAGCTAGGTGAAAGTCCTGGTGAGTGAAGCCGGGTAAGGGAAAATCCAGATGGATCAAGGATGATCGGACATCTGGTGTTGGGAAGTCCAAGTAGGTCAAGGGAGTGACAGGATACTTGGCACGAAGGAGAAAGTCCGAGTGGGTCAAAGGGATTGACCGGACACTTGGCGGG